>NW_015552576.1:224200-244333 GCF_001515605.1 Sinocyclocheilus anshuiensis
ATACAGCTACATGACACACTGCATGAAAGGTAATATTCGAAAAGGCATAATAGGGGCACTTTAATTCAATATACAACCCACACACACACACACACACACACACAGCAGACAGAGACACGTCCGCTGAGAACTCAAGTTTGACCTCTGATAAAAATGTAATCTGTTTCACTCAGGACTGAGAGAGATACAGTGACAGAAAACACAGAGCAAAGGAAAAAGGCCAAAGACAGGAAAAAAAAAACTGAATGAATGATGAAGCCCATTCCTGAAAAGAGGAAGATCAAATAGAGCAAATGTATGTGTGAATGAATGAATGAATGAATTCATTCATTCATTTATTTATTTGGTTGGTTGGTTGGTTGTTTGTAATAATAAGGTTATCTGTATGTTATTAATATACTGTACAGTACATACATGAAAATAACTCACTGAGTATTATATTACAATATAAATATTCAGATATACATACAAAATTATGCAGAGTAATAAAGGCATACAGCAGTAATGCGTCTCTACATCTGCACCCAACCACCCTCAACATCAGGTGCCAAAAATAAAGATGTCTGCCACATTAGCAACATGTGTGTGGTGTAAAGTTTGTTCAGGGACCGTGTTCTTCTGCTGCTGCTGGCGACCAAATGAATAGAGTCTCAGAGCACCTTTGACATTGATACATTAGGAAGTCCAAAAGCAAAGTTACAACACAAGTACATTTATACTACAGCTGTGTCTAGCTTACTTTAGCCACACAAACAACACACTCCTCAGAGGACCAGAGAATAAAGCCAAAATCTGATTATTCCAGACTACTTGACTCTGTTTTGGCTCGTACTTGATTCAATTCTAACTAAATTAAATTGTGGTTTTCAAAATGTTTAGTCCATTTTTGTTATCTTTGAACTCATCTATCTGATAGATTACACATAACAGGCGCATTACTATTACATCCCGTAATCTCATGCATGTGCTTCCATGGTGTCTGGAAAAAAAACCTGTAAAATCTTAGTAAATTAATTTACTGTGGTACCTTGCAGGCCAGTAGCCAGAGGTCACAATAAATCACCAGACCTCGGGATGTTCAGAAATCAAATTTGTTCTCTGAATGACTAATTTGCTGTTTAAAACTCCTCATATGAATGTCTGAATGTATAATTAAGTTTAGACAGTTTGCAAGAATGTTTAGCGTCCGTGGTATGAAAATAATGGCGGAGTGAACAAGGCTTGAGAGAGTCGTGAGTGAGCGAGTGTTACCAGATCCAGCGATTATAACTGTTTTTGGACTTGTCTTCTCCACTTCATTTTGCACTTTAGAAAGTTAATCAAGTGGGAAGTTGCAGTTTGGGGTCAGTGATATCTTTATCGTA
Source organism: Sinocyclocheilus anshuiensis (assembly GCF_001515605.1). Classification (NCBI taxonomy): domain Eukaryota; kingdom Metazoa; phylum Chordata; class Actinopteri; order Cypriniformes; family Cyprinidae; genus Sinocyclocheilus; species Sinocyclocheilus anshuiensis. The sequence goes on from NW_015552576.1 coordinate 225,565, forward strand.
TCTTATTTTGAAAAGATTTGAAATCATGTCGGTTTATTTTTCGGTTTTTATTTGTTTTTTATAGCAATATCTGGCAACACTGCATCGCCGGCACTTAAATGCAAAAAATATCATGATATTATCTGTCAGAATCGTAATCAATGTTGTCAAAAACAGTAGCATGTAACACTAGTACACAGGTCTGTAGAACAAGTAGGTTACAGAATGAAATGAAATAGCATACGCAAACTCTAGCCGTGAAGACATCTATGCTATTGCATTAGTTTGCATTTTTAGTTGCATTGTCTTAGCATGACTTTGTGAAAATGTATGAGCACTAGACAAAATTATCATCTATATAGCAATGATTCTTAATGAAAATTATAACAGTAATATGTATTGTTGCATGATTAATAAACAACAGACAAAATTATCCAGCCCTAACCTATGGTAAAATATTAAAACATTTTGATGCAATAAATATGGTATAATGTAACAGTGTTCATGCCTCCAAAACAGAGAAAACATCTTTCACAAACATCCACAGTAGGGCTGTGCGATTAATCGAAATCGTCATAAAATCGCGATTTGAGCTTGCGCAATTTCTAAATCGCTTTATAGCTCGATTTTCCGCACCCCGACATCCCGCAGTATGCTATCCGAACCAATCAGAATGCAGTGCGCCTAAATGGAGCACGAGAACAGAACAGACCGGGCGGGCATACAAACGTAACGCCAGGTTCACACACTCCGTCTGTGGTGCGTATTTTTTCCGCACCCATGTTAACGGATCAGAGCGTTCACACTGCACGCGATTGCGGTCCGGCAGTGCGCTCCAGGAGCGGTGCGTCTGCAGCAGTCATGCTGCGATCGTTTCCGCATGGAAACGATCTATTTTTGCTGTGCTGCACGCGCTGAATTAAAGTGACAGCGCATTATTCGCGGTAAAAATTAACATGGATTGACACAGAAATTTAGTAATTACACCATAAATGCACAAACAAAGTTATATTTACTGAGTTTAAACCAATGCATGGCAAAAAAATCCCTGGACATGGGATTTTTTTTTTTTTCTGCCATGTCTATTCTAGAGACATTTTGTTACACCTTTCCTTAGTGATTATTTTGCCTTATGTCACATGTTACAGCTTTTTGATAAAGCTCTAATTGGTTTTCTTTTGGAAATATGTTTCAAATTCACACTGAATGCATTAATAACTGTAAAGCATGTCTGTGTGTGTCAAAATCGTGATTAAAATCGAAATCGCAAAATTGATCAAAGAAATCGCGATAGTTTTTTTTGTCCATATCGCACAGCCCTAATCCACAGTACGTGTCTGTCTCTTTTAAAGTGTTTAGTAGTGTATATAATGAGTTGTATTTGTAGGGGTTACTATAGCACAGTTCTTAACCTCACCCCAGACCTCACTAATTTTCAAACCCGTACCTTGAACATCTGTCCAAAAACAGCTGACGGTCACATTTACCACGGGCCAAATCCAGCGATGTCAGAAGAATCCCTTGACTTCACACTTGAGTTATCTCAAGTGCATTTTAATACTAAAAATGTTACTTTATAACATTTCATAACTGGCTAAAGAGGAAGAAAGAGAGTCCACTGACCTGCACACTTGGTCCTGCTGACCAGCGGGGGTCCAGGCGGGCCAGTTCCTCCCTCTCCGGGCCGCGTGAGGAGGACACTGATGCGATATTCTGTGTCGGGCTCCAGATGCCAGACTTTATACGTCAGTGAGTTGACTCCGTGAGTTTCGGACCAGGGAGAGTGGCTGGCCCGGTATACGATCTCTCTGCGGATCACTGGCCCGTCGCCCACTATAGAGTTGGTGTTGAGCTGGATGATCAGGTAGGTGGGGCCAGAGCGCAGCAGCTGGGGCGGAGCTATCGGTGTGGGCGGGACTACAGAGTACAGGAAGAGAAAGCAAAAGTGTTGAGTCAGGATGCATGTGGACAGGAACCTCGCTTTATTTGTTTTATCTGGCTGATTAAAACAAACATATCCCACAATGAAACTTTCAGATCAGACTAAAATGATCAGGGATCTTGTTCAAAATAAAGGTCAGGAGATGGTTTCTAATGTTGAGATTCTTCAGAAAGATCTGCAGAGCAGCTGGTGCTACATCTGACTGACTTAACTCTATGTCAACAAATCTTCTGTGTTTAGGATTAATAATATCTATTGAATTCTTTGACTAGATGAGCCAAGTTTCTGAACATCAAATGCACATCCTTTTTGCTGTTTAGTTTTAATAAATATTCCTTTTGGACTGTGCTTACAGTATATTTTCATTGTACATTGAACCCTTTTGTTATGAAAAAGGGCCACTGGCCTTTGGCTCTGGAAAAAAAATGAAATTGAATACCACTGCTATATATTATATATAAAAACTGCCATTCAAAAGCTTGGGGTCGATTGATTGATTGATTGATTGATTGATTGATTGATTGATAAATGTATACCGTTATTCAGCAAGGGTGATTCAAATTGATCAAAAGTGGCAATAAAGAAATTTTTTATGTTACAAACTGTATATGTTGTTGAACTTTCTAGTCATCAAATAACATGCAAATAAAAAAGCAAGACATGTTTTTCTGAGCATCAAATCAGTATATTAGAATGATTTCCGAAGGATCATGTGACATGCTATGAGTTATCAGTTTGAATCAGTCTAATGACTCACTCATTCAGTGATGCATGTGTGAAGCTAATCATAATCTGCAAGGGAATTATGTGTTTATACGGTAAGTACGGTGTCATGCCAGCACGTCTATTTTTGACACAAGTACAAGTAATGCAATGTTTCATGGGTCGCTCCTGTTGCTCTTTTATTCGTGTCTATGTGATGCAAACACAGCGCACATCAGCAAATAATAACGGAAGTTAAAAAATAAACTGTAGACAGTGTGAAGTACATAATTCACTCGCACAACAGCATGGATTACTCCTTTGTTTCGTGGACTCTCAGTGACATTACCTCAGCTCCAGGAGAAGCGTGATTCATTCACTCGTTCAATCATGCCACCATTGCGAGAGCCACTTGTAGTGAGCGCAATCATTACCAGGGTCATGACGAGGCAGCGTGTGGTCATTTGCATAACTGATTGCACCAGTAATTAGGTTATTTTTGGGTGAGATATGTCTGTGATTGGTGGATATGAGTGTAATCAGTCCGCTGGCTCTCTCGAGGGCTCTAGTCAGGGAGGTTACACCTCTCTCAGGCTTTTGGCTTTTGCTGAAGAGATCGCTGGGTGGGGACGTGATGTTATAGTAAATCAGCAAGACGCGCTCAGGTGCTCGTGTTTGGATTGAGAGTTCAGAGGATCAGAAGAATCCAGAACGTTCTGTGCTGTGAGAGAATAACTTGACGATAGCAAAGCTTAATGGCAGAAGTGTAATATAATTTGAAGTGTAATGGCTGGAATTTATGGTTCCTTTTTCTACAAGAACCATCAGCTTAGACATAAAGGGGCCATCTGACACTGATTAAATATTTAATTTAAATCCGCATGTCTTAAAGAGATAGTCCACCCAAAAATTTACATTTTCTCATCATTTACAGGACTCATCCTCATGTCGGCCCAGATGTATATGACTTTCTTTCTTCAAATGAACACAACTCAAGATTTTTAGACAAAATAATCCATCTCTGTGACTCCATATAATGCAATAGGACCCATAAAGTTGATGCTTCAAAACTATGCAAAATGAACACGACGATAATCCATATGTGCCCAACTGATGAATATGTGTACATTATAAATCATTGCTTCCAGACAGCAGTCATACAGTATGTGGGTTAATCAAGAGAAAAAAAAAAGGTGTAAAATTGTACACTGTAAAAGTGTAAAAAGTAAAAAATGTATGATTTCCTGTCACAGTGCAATAAATGACTACTACTACTACTACTACTACTACTACTAATAATAATAATAACTATCATTATTATTATTATTAATTTCATTTTTATTTATTTTTATATAGTCAAGAGAGAGTGTTTAGAGTTTGCAGTCAAAAGACCTAGACTTACTTCCTTAAAAATAAGTGCACACCTTAAAACATGTACCAACCAATCAGATTTAAGCATTCAACAGCCTGCAGTATAGACTTATGTAACAAGAAACAAGTTATTTACAAAAGCACACTTGCAAATAAATAAACCTAGGATATAGTTGAAAGAAACGCAGGTCATACCTCTGACGATTAGTTCAGCAAAGTTTGACACTGCGGCTCCGTATGTCGACTGAGTGAGGCATCGGTAGAGATCCTGTTCTCCACGCTGGGCTCCGCCCACCTGAAACCAAGCAACCAATCGACGCTCGCCGACTGATGACGTCACTGAGTACGGCGACATCAGAACACCGTTACGCCTCTGAAACAGAGAGAGAGAGAGGGGTACATGATGCATAAGTAAAAATACACAAAAATGGATATGCAAATCAGTGCTTTGACATGATCAGTGAGGTACATGCCATGAACACATTTATAACACTTAGACCACTTTTTTTTCTGAACCAAATCAGCATTAGGTTACCATTAATTATGACATAACAATAACAACACAAGCATTTCCTCTAGATCCGCATGACAACCACATTTCTATGAAACATTTTCCACATAAATATTCATGATTATTTTAGATGTAATAACCCCACAAATCTCTCACACTGAAAGTATGGGAAGCCAAACTCCAAAAGTCCAAATTTATCAGGTAAACGAATGCGCCCTTCATGTGAGGTGGGAAACAGCGTAATTACAAGTGCAGTGCATATGAATGACTGAGCGCAGTCCTGTTTATGAGTGTGAAACTCTGAATTCTAGAGGATACGTGAGCTGTGCGAAGAGGCGAGACAATTTGAAACACCACTCAATTCTAGGTAACATTATTTCTGTCATGACAACTCTCGGAGGGATTGGCATGGTAATGTACATGACAATGTTAATGTATTTGGTCTTGGCGGAATAGATCTGCTACACTGCTGCTGCGGCAGAGCAAGTACCGAGACTTGCTACTGCCAATACATCCACAACATGCTGCTGTGAGCATGTAAGAAATACTGCTGCTGCAAATATAACATACATGAAATAACCTCCATATAGCATACATTAATCACCTCGTAGCAGATCTATACAGGTGGAGCTGGGGAAGGATTTCAAATTCATATTTGAATGTTGAGCAGTGAGCTCATTGGCTACCAATACAGGAGAGAACCAATCCGCTGTGCCATGTGATAATGATGTCATTAGGTCAGATTGAGTTAGACCTATCGGACTGCGCCATCTAGAGTTTCATGCCAGAACTCTGTATTTGATATGGTCACACTTTTTTAAAGGTCCAACTAAAACTAAAAGTTACGATTTTTGCCTCAATAAACTTCTAATGTGCTGCTTATTAATAGTTAGTCAGGTAGTTGTTAAGTTTAGGTATTGGGTGGATTAAGAGATCTAACAGATGCTCATTAGAGTCATTAATATGTACTAATAAACAACTAATATGCTAGTAATATGCATGTTAATACGAAACTAGTTAATTGTGAATTGTGTTTCCTAATCTGAAGTGTTACCGTAGGCTATTTGTTAAGACAAACATCACTAACACTTACAGCATATTGATTGTTTTAAGGGTTTTATCACTTGTTTATGTTATTTTATGGTGCATAAAGAGCACAACAAAACTCAAAGCTTCCATAAAGAACTGGCATACATTGCTTATGCATTTGGCTGTAATGATGATGATTTCCTGCATTGTTGAAACCCAGCTTCTCTGAATAGCCTATATCATAAGATGTCAAGTGGAGCGAACTAGTGCTGTATGCAGAAAGTGAGATGCAGGGTGCTCAGAAAGACATGGAACACACAGTACCTTCATTCCTTTAACACACACACATACACTCCAGGTGTTTGTATAAAGCAGCGGCTCACACAGGAAGTGATCTCAAAGAATTCAGAGCACATGAAAGAAAGAGCCTGCCATTCCAAAAAATAAACCGCTTTTTCTGGCATTATTTATTTCCATTATGTCATCTTTAACCCGTGTGCCTTTCTTTCTTTCTTTCTTTCTTCCGTCCATTAACACAGAGGCTGTCGAGATTCAACGAAATGACACAAAAACGCTTTTAAAGTATCATACACTATAATAAGTCAGATTTATCTGAAGTTGTAAGTAAGACAAAGAGTATGCAGTACTTTTTACAAGAAAATACTATTTCAGTCTTTCTATTTCTAAAATTTAATTCAGTGTGTTTTTGCTGTTTCTTTGTGACTCTTTGACTTTCAATTTCTGAATGAAAATAGTTTCAAAGTAAATGCTTTTGTAGCAACTTCTTGAATTTGATCCGTTTCTCACACAAAGCTACTGTCTAAGTGTTATTTTAGTAATATTTATATACTATAGTATAGTATTTACTAATGTTTTGAATTAGCTTTTGTTTTCGTATTTTATTATTATTATTATTATTATTATTATTAATATCATCATCATTATCATTATTATTACTGTATTTAGCTTTTTTCAGTTGCATTTTAGTAATTTAGTATTCAACCTTTCTTTCACTTAATTGCCAAAAACAACATTTAAAATGTTAATTTAAGTTATTAAATGTTTATATTTTATTTCAGCTTTATTTCAATGAAGAAAACACTTTTTAAATTGAATTCATCGATTATTAACAAGCATCACTGAAACATATTCAAATAGCTACAAATGTAAGATAACATGCTTGTAACAATTTACTAATGAACCTATTTAACATTGCATAATGATTAACAGATTGTTAGTTAACTTAAATCAGAATAGTTACAATGTAATTACACTTTCAATTCATATGATTATGCACACAAGTACAGATTGCATAATTTAGCTGGTTTGACCTTAGTCTTGTTTCAGCAATAATATTGTTGTAGAACAAGGTTGGAAACGTATTTGATTGTTTTGTCAAACTGCAATTCTGAAATCTGGGAAATTGTGTAATTTTATAATACGGTACTTTATAATAAATCTGTAATTGTGTAAAACGCAACACTTTTCTCTTAAGATGTGCTGTTCTTGTCGCTGTTATGTGTTGAAGTTGCTGTTTTTACGTTTTTATCAAGAAAATAATCACCCTTTATCACCTTTACAGACTGTGGTTATGAGTGAACAATGTGTGAAGTGCTTAAAATACCTGATAAGACTTTAGAATGGGGACCGATTCTCACTATTAACTTGTTTCTTATTAACATGCACATTAATAACATATTGGCTGTTTATTAGTACTTATTAAGCACATATTCTACATGACCATATTCTGCATCCCTAATCCTAAACTTGACAACTATTTTACTAACTATTAATAAGCAGCAAATTAGGAGTTTGTTGAGGCAAAAGTCATAGTTAACGTTTTGTTAATAGCAAGAACTGGACCTTAAAATAGTGTGTGACCAAATTATTAATATTTGTTTTTTATATATATTATTTGTAAAAAAAGTGCATTGGATGACATATGGCTATTTGAATACAGCAAGTTGGGGAAAAATAAATAATAATAATAATAATAATAATAATAATAATAATAATAATAATAATAATAATAATAATAATAATAATAATAATAATAATAATAATAATAATAATAATAATAATAATAATAATAATAATAATAATAATAATAATAATAATAATAATAATAATGAAGCAAGCATCAGACCAACTGCAGAAATTAGTAATTGAAGCCATTTTAGGATGATTTTAGTCAAAACGGCTGAAAAATCATAAATTCAACTTCTAGTAACATCATTTATTGGCTATCAATAAACTATTGTTATCAAATCGATGTGGTGTGTTATGTGTGAGTTGGCAATGGCACACAAAGTTTGGTGTCAATATGACAAAGCATTGCAGAGATACAGCCTCAAGTGACATTTTGGCATCATGCCTCAAATTCGTTGCTGTGGTATGCGAAAACGATTTTGTCTATCAACACAAAATCAATAACTTTTTGTCAGCATGGCCTGAAGATGAAATGATTCGATTTTGGTTAAAATCGGACCAGCGGTCTAGGAGGAGTTCGAAAAAGTAAGTGTTTAAATAAAATCAAAATGGCGGACAAGGAAGTTTGGCTGACAATGGCAACATTGGTATTATTGTTCTCAGCTTGACCCAATGAATCAATTAATACCAGTCTCATTACAATAGGCAAAATTCACAGAAAGCTATTAGCATTTATTTGAAATTTCATTATAACTTTTGACCACAAGGTGGCACTGTCTCAAAACTTTTAAAGTACATTCAGGTCATGGTCTCAATGGTACATACAAAGTTTCGTAATGGTACACCAATGCATTCGTAAAATATAGCATTTTATATCATAATAATCTATTGTAGTCAATGGCAATTTCATGTTTTGTTCAATTATAGCGTCACCAAGAGGCACAATCCCACCAAATTGTTTTATGTGTCCTTAGAGTGTGCATTTTTTTGCCACTTACTATCAAAATTTTGGCAACTGGATATTAGCATATAGCCAGCACGCTATGTTTTATGTTTTCGAATTCCCTACGGTGGTTTCGTGTCGATTGGAGTAACGGTTTCTAAGATATTGGCAAATGTTTTTTAAGCGCTAAAATGCAACATTGCACAAACCATAAGGCAAAACCTGGCATGTTTGGTATCGCTGGACTCGGCAAGGATTCAGGAGTCTAAAAAGGTTAAAATATAGCATTTTACTACAAAATTCAAAATGGCCGACGCCCAAAATGGCTGACATGGGAAAATTGGAAATCATTCGACTCGGCATGATGCACCCAATCTAAAGAGACCAGTTTTGTGATTTTTGGCCAAACCATTCAGAAGTTATAAGCAAAAATATGCCTTTTTTATATCTCCTGACCACTAGGTGGCACAGCGCCCGAAACACTGCAGGTAGTCTTATGTCATGCTTGGTATGACACACACCAAGTTTGGTCTCAATACGTCAAACCGTTGCGGAGATATAGCCTCATAACCATTTTTGCGTAAGAATTTTCGGTAACACTTTCTATGAAGCCCCTATTTATAATACATTATAAGGGTATTCTTAAGGCATTATAATGAATGCATAATGCATTATAAAAAACCTTATAATATGTTGTATCATCTCATGAATATTCATAAGAACAGTTTTAAAATATTATAGTATTTACTTATTTGTGGTTATAGCTTTTAAGAGTACGATGATTTATAAGACAATGAACACGTTGCATCCACTTTTACAATGGATTATATTTCTCATAGTTATAATGTATTATAAGTCTCATATCTTGCCATTTTTCTTATGCTACTTTACTTAAAGTGGTCAAAGACCACTTATAAGTAATGATAATAATAATAATAATAATAAAAAATTCTCTCAAACAGTCATAAGATCAGATATCAGATCAGATTAATGTATAATATGACACATTTGCTTTGAACTATTTTTATTGTAATATCAGTTTGATTATTTTGATGGTACCCTTTAAACAGCTGTTGATAAGTGACTCTGCAACTACATATCAACTAGCGGTCATTAGAGTATTAGTATGTCTGCTACTGTAAATATTTGCTAACACTTTATTTTGATGGTCAACCAACAGATAAACTGACTATAAGTGTCTTTACAAGTACGTCAACTTATTCTACCATACTAAATTCTACCATTCTTGAGCATACTAATACTCTAATGAGAGTTAGTTGGCATGTAGTTGCAAAGTTGCTTATAGTCGATTGATTAAGGGGACCATCAAAATAAAATGTAACCATAGAAAACATTGCATTTTTTTCAGTTGGAGTATGAAGCTCACATCAATTAATTAACATTAGCTCCAGAGGAAACACTCAAATAACACTCAACATCTAACCACTCACAAGCTGTAGTAAGATACTGTGCGAAAAACAAAAGTTCTGCATTTTGAATAGATTATAGAAAGCTCGCAAGGAGCGCTCCCTTTATAATCACTAAAAAGCTGTCCTTCTTTGTTCATTGCGATCTCACAAAGTTGTGTTATGACCAATGAATCTCTCTACACTGCGCAATCAATCTATTATTTACATTGTGTATATACTCTGTATGTTACAATGAGATGAATCAACTGGTACGTGTTGCAGACTATAGTAACCACAAATACGTAAGTATTATGATGTATTATAACTGTTGTTATGATTATTCATGAGTTGATATAACATATTATACGTTTTTTTTTATAATGCATTATGCATTCATTATAATGCCTTAAGAATACCCTTATAATGTATTATAAATACGGGCTTCATAGAAAGTGTTACCGAATTTTCCTTCTGTGCCTTACGGTTCAAAAGTTATTAGCATAAACATGAGTGAAATTTTGGACAAGTGGTGGCGCTAGAGAGTTTGAGTTAGAGACTCCAAATTTGCTGTTTAATGTTGATACTGTCCGCTATCAGTGTGTCAAATTTCACAACTTTCCCGCAAGCGGTTCTATGGGCTGCCATAGACTCAAGAGCGGAAGAAACGGAAACGGAAGAAGAAGAATAACGCCAACGGATACAATAGGTGCCATCGCCCCTTGGGTGCTTGATCCCAAATAATAATAATGGAATAAATAAATAACGGGATGTAAGTTATTATAAAGTGTTACCGAAAACAAATGTAATATATTTAGTTTTAGTTTTAGTTAACAATAACAACCCTAGCATGGAAGACTAGTAATAATCTGCACACAGTTTTACAGTTTATGGTGTGTTTTTTTTTCTTCTTCTTTTTTGTAGCTGGACAATCCCTGGTCACCATCTGCTTTCATTATAATGCAAAGACCCGCAGGAAGACTGCAAAACATCTCCTTTTGTATTCTACAAAATAAAGACAGTCAGGTTTGAAACCGCATGGGATTAAATGATGACAGGATTTACATTTTTTGGAAAAGTATTCCTAAACCTCACATAGTTTAAAGCATCTAACAGCACAACATCCGTTTATTGCCTAAAAGAGCACCTTCAACAGCCTTCATCTTTTCTGAATTGCTTTGAAGCATTCATTCATGATGCTGGCAAATGGAAGAGAAAATAAACACAAGACTGAAATAGCTGGCAATTACACAAATGATGTAAATATCAGCATATTGCGGCTCACTGCTCACTGTGCCTTACGGTCACGCCACAGCACACACCGATAAATAATACACATCAATTAAACTGGCGAGCAAACAGCACACGTTCTGAACTATTCCCCTCCGCCCGAGAAGCCAGCACTTCTGCTTGTGAACTCGTGATGTACACAGACTGATTTGTTTGTAGTGTTTAAACCACAGTGAGAACACAGCCGAGAGACTCTCAGTCCAAGGAGGATTCGCTCAAAGCCAAAACACGATCAAAACACAAGATGCAATTAAAGCATTTGCAGGGCCAGCGCTCGACCGGAGACCTCGGGTACCGTAACGAGATGTTCTCATCACAGGCCAACCCATATCTGGAGATAAATGGCTGAAATTGTAACAGTTTATTCTGTTACATACAGACAATCTTTAGTGCAGCTCTCTTATCTCAGTCTCATTTCAGTGTTTGTGAATTGGTGTTTTGTGTTTGGTTATGACACAGACATCAGACATGTCAAACCCGGCACTACGCTACGCTATTTTTTTTGATGGAGCTTGAGCTGTGGTCATTATGAACTGTCATTGTATGAAAAAAATAAATAAAAAATCCTGTAAAATTCTTCAAAATGTATTTTATTTTGTGTGTCGCATATGACCAAAGGAAAGTCATGAAGATGTGATTAATATATACAGGTGCATCTCAATAAATTTGAATGTCGTGGAAAAGTTAATTTATTTCAGTAATTCAACTCAAATTGTGAAACTCGTGTATTAAATAAATTCAATGCACACAGACGGAAGTAGTTTAAGTCTTTGGTTCTTTTAATTGTGATGATTTTGGCTCACATTTAACAAAAACCCACCAATTCACTATCTCAGCAAATTAGAATACTTCATAAGACCAATAAAAAAAAACATTTTTAGTGAACTGTTGGCCTTCTGGAAAGTATGTTCATTTACTGTACATATATGATATGATATGATATGATATGATATTATATTTATTATATTATTATTAGGGCCCGAGCACTGCAGTGCGAGGACCCAAATGGAATTGCTCCGTTTCTTCTTCTTCTTCTTCTTCTTCAAAGTGAATTGCATTTTTGAGGGCCTAAACATGCTCCAAAACTCATGAAACTTTGCACACACGTCAGAGGTGGTGAAATTTTACATCTGATATGGGTTTCAGAAGTGGAAAACGAAGTGCCCCTCGAGCTACGTTTCACGTACATGTACGGAATTCGGTAGACACATGTAGCACACCAATACCTACAAAAAAGTATCCTGGTAAAAAATCTGAAACCCAACAGGAAGTCCGTTATTTTGTTTTTCCTGTAGGATTTTTGTGCCGCTTTTGCCATTTTCAGGCCTCGTACATTAACAAACTCCTCCTACAGTTTTAATCGGATCATCTTCAAACTTGGTGAGGGTCATCATAAGGCCTTTGTGATGCTAAATTGCAAAGATCTTGAGTTTTCGTCGAAGGGCGTGTCCCTGCCGACCTGACAAATTTGGACGCTTCACCATGAAACAGGAAGTTGCTGTAACTCAGGCAAGCAATGTCCTATCTGCCTCAAACTTCACACGTGTGATAGGAGTTCTGTCCTGAACACATGTCCATGCTCATATTCAGTTATAGCCATAGCGCCAACTGCTGGCAACAGGAAGTGACATGTTTAACACAGTTATGGACTCCTAGGAACATATTAAAAAGCGTCAGAAAGTGTTAAATAGGCTAGCAACATGCTAGAAACATGCTAAAACATGCTAACAACACTTAGCTACGTGCGAAAGCATGCTATCAATGCAATGAAACAGGAAGTTGATGTAACTCAGGCATGCAGTGTCCAATCTGCCTCAAACTTAACATACAACATGCTACAGACATGCTAAAGCATGCTAGCAACACTTAGCTAATTTACTTAAACATGCTACAATGAAAGAGGAAGTTGCTGTAACTCAGGCAATCAATGTCCAATATACACCAAACTTAACATGTTTGATAAGAGACGGCTGAACACATCTACATGCCCGTATTCGTTTATAGTCATAGCGCCACCTGCTGGCAACAGGAAGTGACATGTTTAACACAGTTATGGACTCCAAGCAACATATTAAAAAAGTGTCAGCAAGAGTTAAATAGGCATGCCGACATGCTAGAAACATGCTAAAACATGCTAGCAACACTTAGCTAATTTGCTAAAGCTTGCTATTAAAACAATGAAAAAGGAAGTTGCTGTAACTCAGGCATGCAGTGTCCAATCTGCCTCAAACTTAACATTTTTAATAAGAGTCCTGGCCTGAACACATCTACATGCTCATATTCGATCATAGTTATAGTGCCACCTACTGGCAACAGGAAATGACATTTAATAATGTTTATTATTAACTACAACAACACAGTAAAATATGACATTGTGTGCTAAACATGCTAGCGACACTTACGAAGGTGCTAAATCATGCTATTACATCTGACCCAAGATCCCAGCAACATTAGACCTAACTAAACTAACTATAAAAAAAAAACAAAAAAAAAACACTGACATATTTTTGGAAACATATATTATTTTGTGGTAGACAAAAACAAAGAAAGCCATGTATGATCGGAATCTTTTTTTTTTAACCATATACAAGTTTCTACATCGTAACTGCAGTTAGTAAATTAGGTTTGTTATGCAGGAATACTTGCAATAACTGCAATATAAAGTGCAAGTTAAATGTGCCTATGCAAAAACCCTGTAACAGCCTTATTAGGTATCATTTAAATGCATACGCTGGTTGTTAGCGATAACTGATATAAGGGAAGATCAGTGTGAATTGTTAGGCCTGTAGTGAGGATTTGAAGAAGACATTAACTGCATTAATTAAAGGCTGGGAGCTGGGAGGCCTGCATGTCTCATGTGGTACAGTATGTGTGTGTGTCTACATGTGAATGTGCTAACCAGTTTGCAAAAGGAGACTAGAGGGACAATTAAGATGAGAGAATTGCAATTTCAACAGGATTTTATGTTCTTTATATGTGCTGGCTTGTGTAAAATAGCATGTTTTCTGTGAAAAAGAGCTTTTACACTAGACTGGCACATTCTCGACACAGGTTAAGTCAAAGAAAAAAAAACTGGCCTAATTCTAGCAAAGAATTCCATAATTCCACTCAATTCCATAATGGGCTACAATGAGTGAATAAACATAATCCAAAAATGGCATATAGAGTCAAGAGAAACAATGATTAAAAATATGCTTGTACTCATTCACGTGTGCTGCATATTTTGTGTATTTAGATCATTTCCATTCGCTGGACTCCATGTTGATTAGGACGCAGCCGTCGACAGTATATACACTAACAAAGAGGTTCAGTAGGTTCAGCTCACGAGGAACAGAGCTAGTCTCATCCTCGGTCTTGAAAGCGATTTTCAAATTGGATTTACATACAAAAAGAATCAGCGCATGAAAAGAAAGGAAAAGGAAAAAGAAGGAATAGAAATTAAAAAAAAGGTCGTCGTAACTAAAGCCTGGGGACTCGCGTCCAATGCTAAAAACCTCAGCAACTTCAGTCGCCCAGAAAGTGTTTCTGATGTTACGCTTTGAGAAAGATATGAAGAGAGGATCCAGTCAATGATGGAGCCAGAGCTCAGTGATAGTTCAAGAGATAGAGATTATACACCGGGAAAAAGAGCTTCAGTACAGAGAAAACTGCCATTGAAACAATATGTGAGGGTGCATGTTGAAGGTAAGTATGAATCGACTGATAGTCCATTGAAGAGCTCTTCATGTATTTGCCATGGGTCACACAAATCTTATTATTGTAAGTAAAGTCGTAAGTCTCTCTTATTCCGTGCTATTTTAGTTTGACAAGAATATGAAGACAATCTTCGAAGCCATTGGATTGATTTTAGTCCATGTGTGACCCGCTTTGAGATCGGCAAAATCAACTTTATAGTAGCACTATAGGCAATTTTCTGTCTAGTCAAATACTCTATAAAATGTAAATGTGGGAATAGCATCGAGTTTGGGACCAAATATTGATTCTGGAGAAATTATATTCTCGTATATTACACTGTTAAGCCTACTGCCTCATTACTGTATTGTAGTTTTTGGGGAATGATTATTTGTTCATTTCTCAATCATCATAATTTTGCATTGCATTATATGTTTTATCATATGTTATTTATATGATTTATCCCCCCCCCCTCCCCCTTATCAAATTGTTACAGGAGTTCATACTACAGGAGCTGTAAAAAGCCTGATCTATCAAATATGACTCATATGCCAGTGTTTTAGATTTTGTCTAAAGTGTCTGTTCCACACACACATAAGGTATCCAATATTTCCAGGTATTAATGATATTTCTAGGTATTATATTAAAAAGTAATACCAAACAATATTGTTTGATCATTATAAAATAGCTGAATAGCTATTAAGACTGAATATTCTGAACTCATCAGAATATATATAACGAGTCACTGACAGTTGTTTGTACAAAATTGTATTTTACAAAAAGTTATTAATTAAAATAGGTATTACGCAACTGAACAGACTATGACCAAGTTGTGATAGTGAATCGTGATTTTAATTGCTGGATATGATCACAGTCAAAATCATGTTTGTGTGGGTCTGTCTGTGTTTGGGGGCGATTCAGACAATTAATGTGCTTAAAATGACCTACTTTTCATGCTATGCTAATTTTATGTTACATAATGGTTTATCTAAAATATTTAATAGTTCTCACTCAAAATAATACAGCACTTGATCCTCTATTGCTTTATCCATGGAAAGGGTTGCTCATACTATTAATCATACAACTACAAAGAACTTCTTTAAGTGTACGACTTTGAAAAATAAATGTGAAAAAAAAAATACACTGTGTACCTTTAACATCAAACAACTACTGTTATGCACTGCTACTGGACAAGGACTGAATGTGTGGATTTTCAATTTGCTGTAGCTCGCTTTAATACTGGACTGCTCCAACACAACTCAGTTCAAACTTGTGTGACCTTTCCAGAGTAATGGAATTACACTGAACAACAGCAATGAGAGAGGGAAAAGGTTGTAAGAATCCACACGGCCCGGGGCAAGCGCTTCAGACCTCAGCTGTAAAACCAAACAGAAAAACTGAAAGAGAGCAGAGATCCATCACTGAGAGCTTACGCTGGGATCGGCCTGATGGTGGCGCTCACACAGGAGCCTAACTTTACACGATCAAAGACACTATTAAGTACATGTGTACATAGATCAAGAATTTAGAAATGTCCCATAGAGGTGCCACACTGAATATGAAATTAATTTCCTGTGCTTTTAACATCACAATTCATTTGTGACTAGAGGTTTTGAACTGTGCACATGTTTGTGATGTCATCAGCCAATCATCATAGTCATGGAGTCATTTTGGCTTAAAATGTTGACTTTATGGCTCAGATTATTGGCTCAAAAAAGTTCTGCGCTCCATGAGCAAAGATTTCAAACTATCACTAGCAGGCTCCTGCACCAACCAAGCAACTGCCATTGAAATAAATGGAAATGTAAAAGGATAGCTCTCTCTTACAGACCAATTAGTTCCTCTGTAACTATCACTGTAAATCATAAACTGGATGTGAAAAAGGAATACTATATGAAATTCCTCAAGAAAATGCTGTGTGGTGATGAGTTGAAAGTGAACTCTGCTATTAGTGATACATAACAAAAATGTAGAGTAACAAAGTAGAGACACACTGTCACTGCATTTAAGTACATTTGTGACACATGTTAAGTACATTTAAATGTCATCATACATATTCCTGCTGACTTCATTATATTTTGAAAGGAAAATTAATACTCTGATATATTTCCCTAGACATTTATGTTACTTTTGTGACTGCAAACCGCAGAAGATAGTAAAGCTGTACTGATGATAGTTGTGATCTTTATCATAAAGAGAAAAGTTTTTTTTTTATTTATATATATATATATATATATAGCAATTCTGGGTTGAATAAAAAAATACATAAAATAATATTTTTAGCTTTTTTCTTTCTTCTTAAAAAAAAAAAAGCCAAAATATGCCTACAGGCAATTCAAGGTGTATTGCCCTAAAAAAGCTATTCTAAAATAAAAAAAGCTTTTCTAAAGAGTGTTTAGATATTTTATTAAAATAAGAGTGTATTTTAGCAATCTTGGGTTTAGCTTTGGTAATGTTCTACACATCAAAAAAACAAACAAAAAAAAAAAAACATAAAATAATATTTTGCCAAAATACTCCTAAAGGCAATTAAAGGTGTACTACCTTTAATGAGGTTGTTTAAATATGTAATTAAAACAAGGCAAAATATTTTGATAACTGACTTGTGTATATTTTATTCAACACTGCGCATAATGTAGAGATAAATGGCATTTAATAATAAAATAATTCCAACTATCACCTACACATCAAATAGGACCGGGAAGTGCAATTGCCGCTGCTTAATTAAAAAGGAAGTGTGCTGAATTTTAATGAGTTTTTTTTTTTCCTGAAGGTCACATGTTTCCGACTTCCAGCAGTTTAACATCCCAAATATAGTATGTCTAAGCTTCCTGCTTCATTAAGCAATATCTGCTTATTAAAATTCACATTCCCTCACACACACTCACCTCCATCAGGAAGGGGTCAGTCTTGGTGGAGCGTCCGGTCGCCACACACTGAAATGTGGCATTCTGTCCTGCGTTCACCTCCACATCCCCGAGTCTGGAGAAATGAGGCACTTTATCTGTGCACAAAGAGAAGAAACTGTTATTACTAGGGATGCTACTCAATTAAAACTGTAATCAAGTTAATTGCATGACATGCTGGTTAACTAATCAAATGATTTTACAGTTAATTCAATATCAGTATATACCAATAAAGATAATTCAAAGATATTACATTATTACGCATTACTTAATACACTAATAAGCAATATTACACTAACAAATAAGTACAATGGTGACACCACGGTGAGTGATAAAATGCGTTCCTGTGCTGGAAATTTAATTTAGTCAGTTCATCCAGAAATCAGGGTGCAAATATAACAGTTCAGTGCAAAATATGTTTGCCAACTATTAAAATGCCATCAACACTGAAATGTCCAATGCTAATCCAGAGGAAGCATCTGCAGGTGTGTAATTTAGCATACAGTTGACTGTAAGCACAGTCAAATTTATAAAATAAAGTAGGAAAGGCATCGCCTACTCGTAGATGTATTTTAGCTCTGTATTGCTTGGTGCATGTCCAGTAGTTTATGTAATGATGTTAATCTCCATTCACAACAAATTAGCTAGTCTGCTAGCTAGCTAAAAACATCTTTACCAGCCTCACTTCTATTTATGAACCCTTCGAACAGAAAATATGCAGCTAATGTTCTTCCTCCTTGGAAAACGTTGGTAACCGTGTCAGGTCTAATATTACAGTTATTTCAGTATTGTAGCATAACCCACATTAATGACTCACAAGGTCAATGAGTTGTGAAATTCAGGGCACCAACAAACTCCCCAAATCAACTCTAAGCTTACTACTTTAAGCTTAACCCTGCCTGGTTTAAATGACTGAAAATGATTAACAGTTGAAAATATTCATCAGAAATGTAGAAAAGTAATTAAAAAGTAAAAAAAAAAAAAAATGTTATCAGTTACATTACTTTAATAAAGTAATTGAAATGATTACACTACTTATTACATTTTAAATAGGGTAACTTGTAATCTGTAACCTTACCTTATGTGTGC
>NW_015552576.1:244376-248896 GCF_001515605.1 Sinocyclocheilus anshuiensis
TGTGTGTGTGTGTGTGTGTGTGTGTCTGTGTCTGTGTGTGTGTCTGTGTGTGTACTTGTTTAGGCTACATTGTGGGGACCAAATATCCCCACAAGGATAGTAAAACCTGACATTTTTGACATTGTGGGGACCGGCCTGTGGTCCACACGAGGGAAAAAAAAAATGTATTAAAAATAGTAAATTATGTTTACCTGAAAGTGTAACAATGCAGGTTTTCTGTAAGGGGTAGGTTTAGGGTTGGTTAGGGGATAAAAAATATCGTTTGGTCAGTATAAAAGTAATAGAAGTCAATGGAAAGTCCCCACAATTCACAGAAACAAACGTGTGTGTGTGTGTGTTGCAGGTGTGTGAGTTTGCGCTGCGTCTGTCCAGTGGAGACGCCGAGCCGCTGCCAATCTCTGTGAGAAAGCAGCTCTGCAGCACGTGGGTCTGCGTTAAACAGCTGCTTCAGCAGCAGATCGGACACAAACTGGACATCAACGATGAGGTGACGCCAACAACATATATATATATATATATATATATATATATACAGTAATCATTTACATATGTACCATAGTGAGCCTGATCTCATGACGAAAACGTACCTGTAGGAACATTTTTGCAAGACACAAAATACGTAGCGCCATGACATTTCGTGACATATTCAATGTGAAATGTCCACTGAGTGCCGCTAAAAGAGTGTTCTTTTTTCCCCCAGATGAACAGATGAACGTACATATGGTACGTTTTATGTGACATTGGTTTTGTACGTTTCACCGCATTTCTGACTTGAAATGTCTGTCGAGTGGCTCTATAACTCTAACACTCCGTGACGTTTTAAAATAACGTACCATCTGCTCTACACCTAAACCTACCCGATAGTATGAACAAAAGCAAATGTGTAAAAACGCAATCACAAGCATGTTTTTTGATCTCATATCTTTGAGCTCTTTCATCGTGAGTCATGTTTTTCGCCTGATTCGTACCTAAGCATTCTTAAGTCCAATTCACATCTTAAGTCCAAGTATGTGCCAGCTGAGCTACCAAGCAAGCTTGTTACATCCGGAAAGCAAAACATATGGAGCTGTAATCACAACTATTTACGAAAACGATTACAAGTGCTTGCGGTTTTACCGCCTCTAGTGTTCATTCCTGTTGGGAACTGCAGTGATGTATTTCGCGTTTTGCGAAAAAGTTCCCACAAGTACGTTTTTGTCATGAGATCAGGTAGACCACAAGACAACCATCTAATATCTTCACATTGTGTGATGATATAAATAATCAGGCATTTGATATTTGCTATATAGTGAGTGTATTGAATGTATTTAGGTAAGGATACTTATAGCAGTTGTATAATTTATAATGAATTATTCATTTGTTAAATTTAGGTTGTTTTTGTTCGTTATGTGGGTGATATTGAGAATTATGAAACCTGTGAGGCTTTGTTAAGCATCCAACAATCTGGTGTAGAGACAAGCCTAATTACTGTTAATAATATTGTCACGTCATGGACTGCTTTGTGTTTGTTTTCCTCCCCCACGTGTTCCATGTTTTCCATGACCTAGTTTCTCCCAGGTTTCCTGCCCATATTTGGTTTTCCTGTTCCTGTTCCCATTGAGTTCCATTTGTTTCAGCTGTGTCCCGGTAATCTCCTCGTTTAGTTCTGAGTACTTAAGCCCTGTGTTTTCCCATGTCTAGCGTCCAGTGTTAATCGTCGATTCCATGTGCTGTGTGTGTGTTTCCTTGTTTGATTAATTAAAGACTGTTCCTTGTATATTCTCCCACGTCTCCGTGCCTCCTCGCTCCTCACAGTAGGCACACCGTGACAAATATAGTGTTAAACGTTTAAATATATATATAATTTTAATAATTTAATGATTATTTTTTGTGTGTTTATGGTTAAATCTGTTCAACATTCTGATCTTAACCAACCAAGTGCATGTTCCCTGTACTATTTGTCATCTTTCCTACTTCTTAAATCTTTTTTGCCCTTACCATTTTGCAATAAAGTGCAAAATAAAAATGATTTATACCATTTCCCCAGTTGTTATGCAGTCCATTCATATCACTTATCTCTAAGCGTCATGTTTTGTCTTCATGCCCGCCGAATGCCTCATTTGTTCTTATCTGCCTATGCTTGTCAGCTCAGCATCAAATCATTACAGAGCGCCGCTGCCATAACATGACTGCACTTCACTTATTCCCAACACTTTGCTGAAAACACTGCCAACTTTATTTTCTGTTAGAGTGAGTCTGAGCGAATGCAACAATTCAATCGGTTTTGGTCAAAGGTAAACGATTCGATCGCAATAAGGCTTCCACATTTTTCAGAGCATAATAATGAAGAGTCTCCAAACACTGAATGATTGAAATGCTCTCAAACCATCATCTAAAGAACAAATTATTTAGCTTTTACCTAACGATGGCCTCTTGAAAGGCACTTTGTTAATTTCCACACAATACATCTCGTCAGCAGCCTCCAGCTCTCATCTATGATTGCATCAACGTGTCACTAATAAGCGAAGTTCAAGCGGTTTAATGATGGCTTTCTTATGGCAGCAACTCGATCAAAAAAGCCAGATGTGAATGGATACAATGAAATCTCCGTCTGTTCTGTCTGAGCGAGCCGTGAGGTCGGAGCTGTATGGTGTTTTATTGACTCTTTAATAGCTCACTTATAATGTGACGCAAGATGTAGGAGGTTTAACTGCCATTTTTGTTGCTGTAATACCATGTGAGTGTATTGATTGCTCTGCATTCCCTGTTATTGAATATAAGAGTAAAAAACATTGATTTTAAGGATGACTGTTCAGTCTATAGTGCCAAACAAACATGATGGCAGCAATTCTCAGAGGAGTAAAGCTTTGTTCCTGCCAACACACAGAACTTCAGTCTTCAGTATAGCATCATAGTATATGACTATGATAATTTCCTGCAAAAGCCTGTAACTTTCTCAAAATCTTTAGTTCATCTCTCAAAAGTAAGTATTTGCCAATAAACATATCAGGGCCATCAGAATGAAAAGTCCTTGTGTCATTGTTAACAAACAAGATAGGCAAAATGCTTAGTCATGTTGTTAATATAACACCACTCTGTTAGTATTACCTGATGTAAACTATGGCAACAGTTTGGATGACAGTTACTGTACTGAAATGCAGACGGCTGCACTTCTTATGTATGCCATATATCCATTTCAAAAGTAAAAATTTACACATTACTGTATGTGGGATATTGCTTGAAAAAGACTGGATAGGATTCACAGTTACACTTTTACTTTGGTCTGACCCCCCAAAAAAACACACATTACAATGTCAATGTGAAATAGAAAAGAAAAAGAAATGTGGGCACACAGGCAAAAAATAAAAATGAGAAAGTCCACTGTCAGAATTTGTAACTTGTGTTGTCCTCTGTCTATATATGCTTTCCAATTGAAGGTTCATGAGATGTACCTTTGAGCTATTTCAGAGAACTGGTTTGTCATTGGTTGATCTATATTCTCTTCATTAGTGAAAGTCAAGATTCACTTGAGCAATTCATGGCAAATTTATAAAAAGTCTAATAGAAATGTGTAGAAAATATGCTTGGCAGTTTATAACAACTAGATCAACCATATTGCATTTACCGTAATGACTTATACGATAAACTAATGACTTGAGGTTTTGAGGGGTAAGACTACAGCACAATATATAACTATATAATACATTCTGAGCAACATGATATTAGCAACTGATGATGTAGGAAACCACAGACAAATGTACATAATCAGTCGCATGAATGTACCAAAGCAATCGCAACTTGTTAGAAAGAATGAGAAACTTTTTATGATTGCACAAGTGACTAGATGATGTGGAATTTTATTTCTGATCTGAGAAATGCACCAAAGCCACTGAAAAAAACTGTAAGCTGACTTTGGCCCTTTTATCTATCCATCGAAAGTTCTGCTTGGTGTGTGATAAATTTTGACTCCTAGTGTTTCCACTTGGGTACTTGTATGCTAATTGAGCTCAAACTTTGCAGACTTGAGTGAGCAATATTGAAAACTCGTGCTCTCTAAGGCTGCGTTTACACTGGCACAAAAAATCCGATCTTTCGCTCACATCTGACACAGATCGGAATTTGTTGCACACGTGTAAACACAAAAACCCGCACGAGATCCGATTTTTTTGCATCCGATCTGAGCCACTTCCAAATGTGGTTTTTAATCGGATACACATCTGATATCTGGACATCCGACCTACGTCTAAACACACATATCCGATTCTCCACAGAACTCCCAATGCGACTGCGACGCGTTTGCTCATAAAGATTTTTAATGGCGTTTTAATGCCGGCGTGTTGTATGCGCTTTCATTTTATTGAGATGGAAACTTTTTATAGGTAAGAAATTGCACATTCAGGAGCTGGTTTTCAACCCCCGCCCCGTGAATTTTGAAAATACAACAGCTAAAAGCTACATATATTTCTCAGCAATGAGGTGATAACTTAGCAGTTTTTGTAATTAAACCGACAAGCTTGTTTGCAATGCTTCACAATCGCTCG
>NW_015552576.1:251443-251883 GCF_001515605.1 Sinocyclocheilus anshuiensis
ATGTAAACACAGATATCGGATACCAGTCGTGTCTAAAGTGAATGTAAACAGACGTGCCAAAAAATCGGATATGGTCAAAAGATCGGATCTGTGCATTAAGACTTGCAGTGTAAACACAGCCTAAATGACCACATGGTGTAAGCCCTGAGAAATGTAGGGATTTGTGTGTAGAGTTTTGCAGTAACAGTTCACCAAATCTGACTCGTGTCAAAGCAGGGGAATAGTTTTTATAGTTTAGGGAAATGGGTGTGCTTTAAAAAAAAAAATGGCATTATGGTTTTGAAATTTTAGTTCAAAAGCCTGGTTATAGTGTATTAGCAATCGAGAAAAACTGTAATATTCTCATTAGCAACAGTTAACTGTAGGCGATATTCAGAAAAAAAAATGTATATATATATATATATATATATATATATATATAGAGAGAGAGAGAGAGAGAG
>NW_015552576.1:254911-257190 GCF_001515605.1 Sinocyclocheilus anshuiensis
ATATGTATATGTATGTGTGTGTGTGTGTGTATATATATATATATATATATATATGTGTGTGTGTTTGTTTGTTTGTTTTGTGTGTTTGTTTGTTTTGTATGTTTGTTCATTTATTTGTTTGTTTGTTTTGTGTGTTTGTTTGTTTGTTTGTTTGTTTTGTATGTTTGTTAATTTATTTGTTTGTTTTGTATGTTTGTTTGTTTTCATTTTATTATTTGCATATAACTTTTCAAATTCATGTCGTTTCAAAGCTTCTTCACAGAAAATGAATTATTTTGAACACGACACCCACTCACTTGAAAAATGACTGGTGTGTTGTTGACATGAACCTGAACCTTCCCTTAAGGCTGACTAGTTGTTGAGCAGTTCGCTCAATTTAGAAAATATCCATAAAGCAAACAAGGGAAATGTAGGACAGACGCATCTGTCTGCTCTGCGCGTGACTCCTGCGGCTTCATTTCGCTCCAGTTCTAGTGTAGCTGAGCAAAAACCTCACAGCACTGCTGCTGGCAAGAGCACAGCATTCTGGGTAAACACACTGGCCTGTTTTTGTTGCTGTGTCTCTATAGTTCACCGACATCCCAAAATCTGGCCACTGATCACTACAGCCGCTCAATGCTGTCATCTCAAAATGCATATTCTCTCTCTTTTTATTGTTGTTTCCTTTCTTTTCTGAGAAGGAAGAAAGAAATGTAATGCTTCCTGGGTCAAAGTCCAATGAGATTATGAAAGGGAAAAGTCTTTAGAATGTAAGAATTTAGAATTTTAAGAGTCAAGTTTTAGTGGCAAATTCTCTTTGTTTTCATGTTGGTTTCCTATGTTTAAGATGAATTTTATATCACTTTCAACAATACTTTTGGAAATAAATGGTACAATCGTGTGATTATCACTGGGATAAAATAATTAGCATTTTAAATTATTATCTTTGGGAATAAAAGGCAAGACATTACGGATGATCAGAGTAAAAACTGTAACTAATAGATCGCTTATATATACGTTCCCCAGTTGATTAATTGCAGTACATTAAGACAGTTGTTTCATATTACACGTTTTCTGAAATGTTATTTTAAATATGCAAATTAGGTGCTGTCTAATTGCATATGCACTCATTAAACAGAAATGTGAACACTGGATGAGGCCAGGTTCAAAACTTGTTTCATTCGGTTGGCATGACAGAGTTAAAGGGAGGATTTTGAATTTTTGCCTACAGTGTTTTTGCCTTAATGAAGTAATAAAATACTTTCTTTAAAAAATTGAATATATTTCAGTAAACATCTTAAGCTTTATTTACATTTACATTTAGTTACTTAGCAGATGCTTTTATCAAAACCAACTTTTTTTTTGTAATAAAAAGAAAACAAGTAGATAAAATATAAATAGAATAGAGTGTGCTAGTGTTAGAGGGTCAAGTGTAGATGGAAGAGATGTGCTTTTAGCTGTTTCTTTAAGAAAAACAAAATACTTTTGTGAGTTAAAAAAGGTCATTTTTTTAACATGTCATTTCTGTTCCTGTTTGTCCTTATTTGGTCATGTTCATGTCCTCGTTTAGTTTGATTATTAGTTGATTCCCCGCACCTGTCTATCCCTCGTCAAGTCTAGTATATAATGTGTAGTCTGCCTCATGTTTCTTTGTCGGGTCTACTAAGTTGTGTTCGTGTGTCATTCCTCGTTCCTTGTTCCTGACTTGGATTTACCCCTGTGTCTTGGATGTAATAAAGACACAGAATTTCGTGTATTCCACGGCTCCGTGTTCCTTCCAGCAGCGATCGTGACAGAAGTTCCACTCCCGACCCAGTGCCCAGCCCACCATCTCCCCGCTGTGTGGACCGCATGCCCGAGCCCACCGCTGACGGAGAGCCGGAGCCCGCCGCGACCGACGAGCCATCGCCGCACGGAGTGACAGTGCTGAGGATCGAAGACGGAGCTGGAGCTGCAAATGACGTCAGTCAAGGTGCGAGAGCAGGTAACAGAGCCCGCCACGAGGGACAATGCCACGGACAGAGAGAGCGCGGAGTGGAGCTACGCCCACTGCATCGCGGCTTAGGGTGAGCTGATTATACAGCTGGGACTGCTGGACTGCGAGGAGGACCTTATAGACTAGGAAACAGAGCTGGAACCTGACTTGCCCCCTCTCCTCTCTCCTTCGTCCCCGCTGGTCCCGTCCAGCCCTGAGTGGGCTCCCGTTTCCCAGTTCAGCCCTGAGAGGGTTCCAGTCCCCGAGTTTAGCCCCGAGAAAGTTCCTGTTTCCATGTCTAGCCCAGAGAAAGTTCCTGTTCCCA
>NW_015552576.1:257270-268731 GCF_001515605.1 Sinocyclocheilus anshuiensis
GAACGCGCCCTCAAGTGTCTGCTCCTCCAGAGCATCATACTGTTCCCGTGTTCAGCCCAGAGGGGGCTCCCGATCCGGAGTTCAGCCCTGAATGCCTGGAGGCTCACAAATGCCCGCCCTCCCACCCGCTCATGCCTCCTCCTCCGCTGTCATCTGGCAGCCCCTCTGCTCCCCCTCAGCCAACCATCAGCACGGTGCGAGCTCCGCGGGACTGCCATCCTCCAGCGTCGCCGTGGCTGGAGTTTCCCTTGACTCCACCTCCAGCCTCTAAACCCCGGACTCCGCCTCGGCCCGTGGACCCGTCGGCTCCACCATGGCTCCTAGCTCCCTCCTCTCCGCCGTGGCCCGGCAGTCCACTGGCTCCACCGGGCTCCCTCGTCGCCTTGGTCTGGCGTCGACCATCCTGCGCCTCGGGACTCCACACCTCCGGCTGTGCCTTGTCCCTTCATCCCTCCGGCTCTGTCAGGCTCCTTCATCCCTTTGGATCCTCCTCAGTCCTCTGTCGCTCCGGCTCCACCGCGGCCTTTCGGATCCATGCCTCCACGTCAGTCGCCGGCGCCATCTGCTCCGCCTTGGACCTCCGGATCCTCCCCGTCGCCCTGGCTCTTTGGCTCTCCGTCTCCGCCTCGGGCTCCTCCGCCACCTGCTCCGCTGCTGTTGGTCCTGTCCTCGTTTAGTTTGATTATTAGTTGATTCCCCGCACCTGTCTATTCCTCGTCAAGTCTAGAATATAATGTGTAGTCTGCCTCATGTTTCTTTGTCGGATCTACTTAGTTGTGTTCGTGTGTCATTCCTCGTTCCTTGTTCCTGAGTTGGATTTACCCCTGTCTTGGATGTAATAAAGACTATTTCGTGTATTCCATGGCTCCGTGTTCCTTCCGGCAGTGATCATGACACATGCATTATTCAATCATGACGATTATGTTTTCTTGGGGATGTTCCATATTACATTTCAGAATCAGGAGTAATCTTGCTAATATCTTATATTTGTAGGAGACTTACTGACCTTTACACACAGTCATGAGCGTCTACTACAGTCTTTTCTGTGCAATTTTCTGTACTTTTTTTTTTTTTTACATTATTTTATCATGATAAATATTTAGGCTTAAGCAAGAATAAGAACAAGTTACTTTTTGATTTCTTTAAGCATGTTGTCTTCTTACGTAATGCTATTAACCAAGTAAAATTCTGGGATTTGACAGGTTTTGTTTGGTAGGAACACATGAGGCAAAATGTCACGAGTATTGAGAAGCAAAGTGTGAACGCCTAAGGCTGGGTGGTCTGGTGTTGTGTAAGAGAGTCACACAGCCTTTAATGCAGCTCCATCTGCAGAGGACCACAGTGAAACCACGCTCCTGATCCGGTGCTTACGGGAGCCCTGTCTCCATGGTGACGGTCTTTCGCCCTGACCCCCAGGACAGGCTCTTCACTGCATTGCCATTCAAGATGACAAACGCTTGTTGCTTGAGGAGAGTTTTTGCTGTATGTCTCCATGGGGTTTATTTTCTCACAAACACCCTCCATTATTATTCATTAGCAGTAATGCGGATTATACTTCAAGATATGATGGAGCAGAGGGAACGACATGTGCTGCAGGTTTGAGCTAGTTATAGAGTGAGGGAAAGAAGATCCGTTTCAAAACCTAGTGAGCTGCTGTGCTGTCTACATGGGCAGCTACCTTCACAAGTGATTGATCTGAAACGCATGCCACACAAATGTGATGTTTGCTTAGAGTAATTGCAATTTATAAGAATATTAATAATAACTATTTGCTTATTAACATGCATATTACTTGCATATTGGCTGGTTATTAGTAGTTATAAAGCACATATTGATGTCTTATTCTGCATGACCATATTTTAGATCCCTTAATCCTTCCTCATACCTAAACTTAACAACTACCTTACTAACTATTAAAAATCAGTAATTAAGAGTTTACTAAAGTCATAGTTAATAGTGAGAACTGGTCCCCAAACCAAAGTGTGACCACGTGTCTTCCTTTCACACATTTTTAATGACTGTATTCACATCTTCGACTGCAGTGAAGCAGATAAACGATTTAGGACAGATACCTTTTTACATGCTTGTTAGATTTGATAAAGCACATCAGGCTTATTCATATACTCTAGCATATTTCACATGCACCGGTAATTTAGTTTCGCCTTCTCTCACAGCGCAATATGAAGCCTTAATGTCTTGCATATGTGGAAGATAACCCCCCCACGCATTCTGACCTATTACAACAAGTGTCAGTTGCTTTGGAAGATCGAGAGAAGACATGAAGATATGAGACAAGAGATGGTCTCTGTCCTGCTCGTGTCCCACAGCCCTCTGAAAGCACAGAGCGGTAATGTGATGTCAATCTTACAAAAGTGTGACTAGTCCACTAATGGATTAAATGAACTACTAGCAGTCAATCAGGAAAATATTTGGTCGGGTAATTACACAAGTACATACTGAGTAATGTTAATTAACTACATGTATTTACTATAAGGTTAGGGCTTGGTTTAAGGTTAGTTGCTAGTAATTACGCATAATGTACTGTCACGCTTTATTTGAAGGTCCAATTCTTGCCATTAACAAACCATTAACTACAAACTTTGCCTCAATAAACTCCTAATTTCTGCTTATTCATATTTAGTAAGGTAGATGTTAGTTTAGGTATTGGGTAGGATTAGGAATGTAGAATATGGTCATGCAGAATATGCACTTTATAAGTACTAATAAATAGCCAATACGTAATATGTATGCTAATAAGCAACTAGTTAATAGTGAGAATTGGTCCCTATACTAAAGTGTTGCCATTCGTTTAAAGTAAAAAATAGATAAATTATAAAATAAAATAAACAAATAGATTCATAACTGCATAAATACATCTAACTAGTTGTTTTAACAGTTGTAAACATGAACACTACTTGCAAGCAAGCAAACAAAATAATGCCATGTAAGGGAATATAGAGTGATCAGTTTGCAATTTATTTGAGGTTTTCAGAGCCTGTCAGCAGTTTTTCCATTACAGTTGGTCTCCATCAGCAATGTGCAAATTTGCCAAACTGAGCATCATCTTTCTGTTACTGTACTAAATACCCCAACAGCACAGGTTTAACAGAAGTGTATGACAGAATCCAGAATATTGCAATAGTAGGTATAACTGGCTGTTTTTAAATATTAATTAAAAAAAAAAAAAAAAGCTTGTAGAAGAGCAAAGTCATCTGTTATCAGTAAATTGGTATTTTTCCCATCCATAAACTGTTACTAGATAAACCTCAGAGTTGATTGATTTGATTTCACTCTGGGATGCTTTGGCATAATTTCAATAATGCATCACCAAATCAAAGTCAGACACAAACTGAGACAGACAGACAGACAGACAGATCTTTAAAGTGTTTATCTGATGGAGTCTACATATTAATAGGAGGAAATATTTGTATGTACCAACAAGCAAATTGCTGGCAAACGCACAGCAGTTCAAAAGTCTGGGGTCATGAGATTTTTGAAACAAGTCTCAGATGCTCACCAAGGCTGTTTTTATCTGATCAAAGATACAGTAAAACAGTAACATTGTGAAATATTATTACAATTCAAAATAACTGTTTTCTATTTAAACATATTTTAAAATGTAATTTATACCTGTGATGCAAGGCTGAATTCATTACTTCATAACTTCATTGTCACATGATCCTTCAGAAATGTTCTTGTTGCTCAAGAAGCATAATTTCTTACTATTATCACAATTAAAATGGCTGTGCTGCTTAATTTTTTTTGTTTTGTTTTTTGTGGAAACAGTGACACGTTTTCTTTGATAGATTTATAGACAATTTTACAGAACATAATTTATTTGAATGATATAAAAAAAAAAAAAAACAATGTCACTTTTGATCAATTTAATGAATAATACAAAATAAAAAAAAAAACTTCCTGACCCCAAGACTTCTAGAGGGTATTGTGATGTGACTCTAATGGCAGTAGCTGCAGTGACTGTAAGTGGAGCTGTCCGTGGTGCTGATCACTGCTCTACATTATGTAAGTCTGGTAAGACGACAATGGTTTTACTGCAATTACAGATTCCAGGAAGGCTTTTCAAATGTGTAGGGAAAAAAATTGTACAGCAAGAAAATCAATTTTAAAGGTTCTTGTGCGTTCCAGAACCCCAGGCTATTTATTTATATTTTTTTTCAAATGCAGTAAAAGCATTTTGAGCAGAGAGCTTTAAACTGTCCAGGTGTCAAACAGAAGTTGATTTATCCTGGCAAAACCAGAAAATGTAAGCAAATTGAATCTCAAAAGATGACTTGTAGGACGGTTATGCATCAAAATGTTGTAAAGCAAGAGAGCTTGTTCAAATCATTAACCCTCAGTAACACTAATAGTGCATTCTAAACACAAATGAGTGCTAATCACAATGTATCCCTCTTTTCTCATAAGTGTGTATCCGCACTGAAGCAGAACAAGCGAACTCTTTAAATATATGAACGAGTATGTAATACTAGGCTTGCAAACGCCTTTGTGTGTCCATTAGTTGTGTTTCTGGAGCATTTGCAATTACGTTCTTGCTGTGGGGTGTAAAATTAAAATGCGAACAGAAACCTACAGTCGGCTCCATCAAATTAAAGCAGGCCACAAACTGAGTCTCACAATCCAACAGCATGGTCCCCATCCGCTTACAGTCTCTGTTTTCCAGCATTCCTGTCAGCATGACCACTCTGCATTTCCCAAAAGTCAGCAGGCAGCAAAACCCACCACACCTCAATCCAAACTGCTGGAGCAGAATCATGCGTCGTCCACTAACACACACTTCCAGCAGTGCTAATGGCGTGCAGGTCAGCAGGTGTGTGAGGACACGGGAAGCGTGAGAATAGAGAAAAATAACAGCGCAGTGAAGGACACAGGAGATTCGCTCTAATTCACGCCTGAGTGAAGCAACAGATTAAGTAGTGGCACACGGAGCACAAAAGCCAAAGAGAGAAGACCCTTTTTCTTTCTTCTTCCCCCAGAAAATAAATAAATCTGAGACGGCGACCGCTGGGACCGGGAGAGTGGACGTGGAGCAAGAACAAAGGAAATGGAAGGCAAAGTGTCAGTGGATAATTGTCTTCCATGATGGCTATTCAGATCAAAAGTAAGCACCCCACGACTCTGACGGGAGGAAATGGCCACCTTTGTTCCTCGTTCCGGGTGGGCCGACCTGGTCATACGCCCCCCTCTAGGCTGGAAAAGGTCAGTGAGTGTGTGTTTCTGTGTGTGTTGAGCGACTGAACTTACAGCAAGGGTAGTTTAACAGCACTATATCGTCCAGGCCGATGTAACCCTTCTGCTCCGATGAGATTGTGGCTTCAAACACGATCTGCAAGGAAAGAGATGAAAAAGTAAGACAAAAAAGAAGAAAAGACAGCAAGAGAAAAAAACACAGTAGGTACAAAATGTTTTTACAATTTGCAGTTTTACAGAAAGTTTTTTCATGTGAACAAGACATGATAAACTGCCAACACTCGGCATGGGAGACGCACACGATAACAAGGGTGCAGCCTCTAACATTAACCAGGCTCATTGGAAATACATGCCTCGACCTCAAAACTTGCCTTCTTCAAATACATGCCTTCTTCAAAACTCAAAAATGTACCTATACATACGAATCGTTGCTGTTTCCAGTTGAAATTAACACTAAAGGCAGTACTATTTTTACTCCTTTTCACACAAATATCATTTACAGTGCCAGAGTTTCCATGAAGAAAGCCTAATTTTCCGCACATTTCTTTTCACAATATTATGACTTCAAATCCATTTTAACATTCTTCGAGAGACTTTTGAACATTAGCATCATGTACAGCTTCATATATATATATATATATATATACAGTATATATACATTTTCTAATGCAGTATGTTTGCTCGGTGGCTCACACCATACGGCATTGCATTTGTGTGGTGAAAAGTTCTGGTACGAATCCTGTAAACTACGGGTCAACAAAAAAGCCCAAACCCTATAGAAAGAACAGCACAGCTGCATCAGCGGATGCAATTTTATATCACTTTTGCATTCGTTAACACTATCGGGTAGGTTTAGGGCTGGGTTTGGTGTAGGGGGTGTGTTTTCCAACACAATAGAGCATGAAGCTTTTAGCGACACTTTCTGGACATTTGAATTCTGAACCTACCTGAACCAGGTACATATTTTGAAATGTTCACAAAATGTGCAATAAGGCATGTAATAATGGTGTTGCAGAAATATCACCACAAGTAAGTATTTTCAACGAGCCTGGGTTGCTCTAATGCAGGGAGCTCATAGCAGGCCTCAATACTCTCATCCCCCTAAACCTCACTCTGATCCGGGTCACGGCACCAGTGTGACTGGTTCTACTTGCACCACTCCAGGGGATTCGAATCAGCATAAACCTGATGGTTTGCTAAGGTAAGTCACATGTACCGCTGCAAGGCAAAATTTCATTGAGCAAAATCTAATCATTTCAATAGAGATCTGTATATAGTCTGGAGTTTCGTGTGAGGGCGAAAAAGTTCCGCATGCAGATTTGGCTCATGTCAAACATAAAGATGTCTGGTCTTAAAGTTACTTCTGTTGTGTTAGACTTTTGGGTCCCACTTTATATTAGATGGCCTTAACTACTGTGTACTTACATTTAAATTAATAATTTGGCACTATGCACTTATTGTTTACATACATGTTTTTACATTGTACTTATATTTTTAAAATACCTATATGTAATTACATCTGTAATTAGATTATGTACTTACATTTATAATTACAATTTTGACCCATCCCTTACACCTTAACCCACCCTTAAACCTACCCATACCACCAAACCTGTCCCTAACCTTACCCGTATCCCACCTCAATAGCAGCAAACGTGTTTTACAATACAATATGACCTCAGTGAGTACATTGTACTTTTTTGATGCAAGTACATAGTAGTTAAGGCCACCTAATATAAAATGTGACCAACTTTTGCATTGATATTTCGATGGTAATACAAATTAATATTACCTATCATTTTAATTTTCATATTTTAATCATAATAAACCATGCAACAGCTTGATTTCATTCACATTTTAAATTTTTAACCGTTTTTCTTTTTCTTTGTCCGGCCAAAAAAAAAAATAAAAAATCCCTATGGCAAATAACATATCAGCTTTTGGGTCAAAGGACTTATATTCTAGATACAGATCTGTTGATATTTGCATTATTTAAAACATATTTACACTATACTTAACTAGCATCATGAGTACAACAGCTGTAATTATAATTACTATAGTAGCACACCCCTGTGATTGTCATTAAACCAGATGTCCCATATCCCACTATCATTATCATTATAATCACTGTAGTCGGGTTGACTATTGCACTGAAGCATGTGAATAAGCAGAATGCTTTTTTCTTTTCAATTTGTTGCTTTTTCATTTTATTCTTGATGTGAACAGGCCAGCGTGTGTTCTTGAGTGAGTGATTGAACTGTGTTTGCTCCCAAAGGTATTTCCCATGCTGCCTCTTGCTTCAAGCAGATTCATTATTCTTTGCTCTCTCAATAAACAATACGATCTTGGCTAACTCAACTACATAATTGATCACTTACACGCAGTTCTGCCTACCCACAAGCTAGCGTTTGTTCATGTAAAATGTTATGCGGGCATTCGCTGAGCTAAAGGCATCATGATTCAGCACAACAATCTCCCTGTTTTGACCTACCGATGAATTTGACTCAAGACTTGCGCTCTGCTGAGAATACAGATCTTGCTCTCTAGTGGCCAATTACACTGCAAGTACCCCACATCACTCATCCATTTACACAACTTTAGCCATTCTGCTAACAAAGGGAAGACTGCCTCCCCGGCTGTTTCATTCTTGGACAGGCACAGATAGCTGATAGATGTCCTACCGCTCTGAATCAAACAACAAACGAGCTGGCAGCGCTAACAGCCAGCCAATCAAAGCCGAGCTGCAGCGAGCGAAGAGACCTGACGGTGCAGCAGGGTTTCTGTGCACGCCGTCCTTATCACCACAAACATATTTAGCGATGTTTGCTAAAGCAAGCAAAACCATTACTAGTTTTGAACGAGCCACCCTCTTTAAGTATTGAAATTCAAAGAGACCACTTGGTAAACCAATCAAATTGTGGCAGTGATGTACATTCAAGCATCATTCGCATTTATTTAAAGGAAATGTACAAATATAGTTTCTTATTTGCTTCTGTGAAAGACACGGAGCAGATTAGCTGCTGATTCAGGTCTTTATCGATTGGCTGTCTTTATGCCCAAACCCTGTCTGGTTAAGATTTGACACATCAGTCACCGAGAGGGAATGACAGAGCGGAAGAGAATCATTTGTGGAAGCAGAGTGATAGACAGAAAGAGGGCCAACAGAAAAATAAAGGCACAACTGGGGACATGTTAGCTTGGATGGGTTGTGCTAAAAGAACTGTGTTACAATTAAAACTGTGTTTAGAGTATTATTAAACTGTAGAATGGATGTCTATGGGACACACAGCATTGCACCAAACTGACTCTTATAAAAGTATGGCCAAGAGACTAAACATGATCATGAAAATGAGAATAATGTGATTTCCGAAGGATCATGTGACACTGAAGACTGGAGTAATAATGCTGAAAATTCAACTTTGATCACAGGAATAAATTACATTTTTAAAGATATTCAAATAGAAATTATTATAGCTATTTCAAAGTGTAATAAAATTTCACAAAATGTGTAATTTCACAATACAAACATAAATGTGCTGTATTTCTAATAAAAAATAATAATAATTGCAGCTTTTGTGAGCATAAGAGACTTCCGTTTAAAAACATAAAAAATCTTACTGACCCCAAAGTTTTAAATGGTAGTGTACATATATATTAGACAACTGTCTTGTGTATTTTTACATTAATTAATCACCCAGACAGTCTTGTATCATATATAAATCGCTTTGATGCAGTGAATAAAAAGTAGTGGTGTAAATCAGATGGTTAGTCACGATACAATATGATATTGATTCTCATACCCATTGATACGATATTTGCCAATACCTCAAAAAAATCTACGATAAGATGATGATACGATTCGATTTGTATATCGATCGATATTATGTACCTATTTTAAACACCCCTCTACATTTTTATTAACTCACAAATGCAACCAAAATATGTAACATGAACATTTGTATCTGAAATTTCCACATCCTGTACCTCAATTGGCACATTCACAACAAAAACAACAAAAAAATAGGCCTACACTCGAAAGCACGGATGCAATATACTGATACACAAGATGTGCATTTCTATGTAATTTTGTCTGTATTTGTTCTTCCAAGCACAAAAAAAGCGGAAGAGAACTCATTTCAGTATTGGCGCGCTGTTTGAGATGCGGCTGTCTGCGTGGGAAAACTTCTCACATCGCTCGACAATTCTGGCAACTATCCCGAGCTTCTTTTACGCTCGCCTTGTGCATTCAGGCAGTCTTATTATTGAGTCCTGACACGTGAGTTTGAATGAGAATGAATGCAATGCAAAGACGGACATTGCGTCAAAATGTGGACAGTGCCAAAATAAGGTGCCTATTTATCCTACAGATATCAATATTTTGCGCATGGCACCGAAACGTCGTATCGTTAGGCCTTTGATCAATGTATTGATCCATATCGATAGATTGTTACACCCCTAATAAAAAGCATCTGCAAAATAAATACATACAAATGAAATGACTTTCTCCAGAGGGCACCTCGGCCCAGGAAGGAAAACGGGTTAGTGTTTTGGGCCATCAATCTGTCTTAATGATTTGCTACATCCATTAGCAAAGCACGTTAAAAACATGTCAGGTTTCTTGGCTCACTGAGCTGGATCATGAACGGGAAGCTACTGAAGGGACACATTAACAAGCATACTGTATGCAGTATGTGTGCAGGCGGAAAGACTGCGCCCCACAGCGGCTCCATCCAGGGCACTGTGGTTGAGCTTATATAAAGCATTTACCATGATTTGATTGAACATTTGATTTGATTTATTTGAGCAGCTGTGCTCTCAGAACAAAAGAACATTACGACACAAATGAGGTACCAAATAAGCAATTAAACTCGACTAATCAGCTAGCAAAACACGGCTGTACTTGACGGCTAAAACGATGGAAGATAGAACCACAAAGACAAGTGAGAGCCAAGAGAAGACCGCTGGGAATGGGACAGGGATGGGACAGTCATGTGCGAGTAGTTAAGAGGACAGAAGATAAATGATCATCTACTGGGCAAGTGTTTGGAAAGGAGTCAAAGTCGTTCCTAAGCTCATTACAACAGCCTGACACAGAATAAACTGACCAAAACTGAATACTCACAAACTGTTTATTTATTTCTTTCATTCTCTTCTCTGGTGTTTATCCTTGTGTTTCGCCTTATGTTGGTCTTTTCGATTTCAATTAGTCTGAGCCAACCCCCCCCCCTCCCCCCTATTGAATTCTCCATTTGGCAATGCATAAAAAACACATTAGCTGCAAAAAAAGAAATCAGAAAAATAGATGATAGAAGAATGATAATAATCAGAAAGTTATTTTACTTTTTAATGATATTTCACAATACTACAGAAACTTTCTTCAAAAACATAAAAATTGCGTGTTTGTGTGTATATATATATATATATATATTAATATAGTATAAAGAAAGATGGCATTCAGTATTACATAAATGACATAATATTTGAAATAACATAAAATTCTAACAAAACATTCCTTTCCAAGTGGCCCTTGAAGCCGTATTTTCACAGCTGTAGTATAGACTCATTCATGGTCTTGGACAAGAGCAGAATGCAATTTTTCTTCTCAGATGTAATGAAAGTTGTGGAAACAAACTCCAGCAGACCTGATTGTGTGCAGATAAAAACATTCAGTTCTGTTCTAACCTTCAGAAACACAATGAAATCCCTCAAGAAAAGGAGTCTGCGCTGACCTTTCTCCAACACTTCCGTTGTGTTGTCTGTCCACTGCAGTCTTCTGTTTGGATCACGTGTTCTCCCTGCATAATGACTAATCTCCTGATGCTCAAGAAATCCACCATCAATGCATCTGGGGTGGATACTGGAAATCCATTGAATATAGAATGAAAATAAAGGGGCCCAGGACAGTTCCCTGGGGTACCCCAGTGTGGCTCAAGGTCCTGGAGCCTCGAATACTGCTGGCTCTCAGGAAGGTAGTCTATGACCATGAACACTTCAGAGGAATCTATATGGTTACCAGGCTTTCACTGTTCAAGCACTTTTATCCATATGCACTTACAACTAATCACAATTTTCCCTCATTTCTAAAAATCATCTG
Source organism: Sinocyclocheilus anshuiensis (assembly GCF_001515605.1). Classification (NCBI taxonomy): domain Eukaryota; kingdom Metazoa; phylum Chordata; class Actinopteri; order Cypriniformes; family Cyprinidae; genus Sinocyclocheilus; species Sinocyclocheilus anshuiensis. The sequence goes on from NW_015552576.1 coordinate 268,573, forward strand.
CTAAATGGAAAAAAAAAACTTAGCAGTTCAGAATTCTAAACTAATGTCGGCACCGATAGCCTTGTGGGCAGCGCATCGACATACAATGCCGTTGCGCTCTGGGCATCCTGAGATTGAGTCCTGGTTTGTGAACCTTTTCTGATCCTGCCCCCCCCCCCC
>NW_015552576.1:268969-272318 GCF_001515605.1 Sinocyclocheilus anshuiensis
GTGAACCTTTTCTGATCCTTCCCCCCCCCCCTCTCCCACTTCACTTCCTGTCACTACTTTACTGTCTTATCAAACTAAACACTTAACAGTAGAATCTGTTTAGCTGTCTGTCACAGTTTTTAGAAATGAGAGCTCTTCTTCACACATACTAATTTTGCAGACTACTCTCTTCACATTTGCTGTGGCTCGTGACGAAAAAAAAAATCCAAGATTCAAAGATGAAATTTTATGTTTGGATGTGAGTTTAAACAGCAAGGCTGGATCGCACCAAATTTGAAACTAATTACCATATTGAAGACGTGGACTTGTGGAGTTTTTGCGAGCTCAGTTACGTGTCCAGTTCACGTCACAATTACTTTGCATTTTGTTCCTGCTTTTAGTTTCTAAAAGATTAAATTCAGCATGATTCAAAATGTGTTTAGTTTTTGAGTGTGGTGTCATATTACTCCAAGTAATAGAAAACATATCACTTTGTGATTTGTGAAATTTTGTCTGCTTGCTTGGCTGTTCTGTTCTTTTCTCATTCTGTTATGCCAGATATGAAAAACATCTTTATGTAATTCTATCTTTATTTGCACATAAGCTTTAAATAACATGCTTTAATAACTGGAAAAATTTTAAATATAGTACTGCTAAGCTTTCGGTAAAGTAGTCTAATCCTCAGTAGCCTCCCTCGTCACACGCTGGCTGGGATGTCTATCAGAAGCGATATCCCTCTAGGGGGAGCTTGATTTATTAAAATTTTAGGAACCTCTAAGTTAAAACAAAGCATCTACACGACCAGCTTTGCTAAGCCCGACGTCCATAGAGCCCTTAGTTGGCAGCTAACTGTTCAAATTGGTTTCACAAATGTGTCATATCAGCCTCATAGGGAGAACTCTACACCAGTCTTAGTGGTGATAGCAAGTGCTGGAGCCGAATGATCCAGATCCTTTGTGTTTTCCCAGGTAGGATTAGGAGGAGGGGGAAATTATATCCTTAATACAAGCTGCCGCCCCATGGGCCTGACTGCTGATCTCATCTCTACAGACCCGCTCGGGTACTCATGTAGCACTCTCATTCCTCCATTCTATCTTTCATTCATTTCTTTTCCTCTCTCTTTCCTCCGCTGTCACCCAAAGGGAGCATACGTGAGTTGATTTAATCTGTGCGAGCCGGGTGTAGCTGCCCGAGAGGTTTCCAGTGATCCGTGAGCCATAACTGAGAGAGAACAAACAAGCCAAACCAACACAGATTACAGAATGAAAGGATGGAGGAAAGAGAGGGTGAAATATGGATGTACATTACCAGTCAAAAGTTTGAAATGTTTTTGAAAGAAGCCTCTTACGCTCACCGCTCTTATCCATTTATTTGTTCAATATTGTGAAATACAGTAGTATTACAATTTAAAATAACTGTTTTGTATGTAAAAATATGGTAAAATGTAATTTATTCCTGTGATCAAAGCTGAATTTTCAGCATCATTACTCCAGCCTTCAGTGTCACATGATCCTTCAGAAATAATTTTAATATGCTGATTTGCTGCTCAATAAACATTTCTGATTATTATCAATGTGGAAAACAGTTTGTGCTGCTTAATAACTTTTTTTTTTTTTGTGGAAACCACAATACACTATCATTATTATTATTATTTTTATATAATGTTACAAAAGATTTCTATTTCAAATACATTATGTTACCTGGACTTTCTATTCATCAAATAATCCTGTATAAATGTATCATGGTTGCCACAAAATAAGATTTTGAAGAATATTTTTTAAATAAAAAAAAAACTGAAAAAATAAGAGAGCTATTATTAATATTGAGCACCAATAATAATGAATACAACAGATGCTCTTTACCTGTTCCATTCACACAAAACAGATGCAGCATTCCTCAAATTAAACAAAAAAGCACAGGGGAATATGACCCTTATTATGCAAACCTGTAAAATTAAATTATACTTTAAAAATACAAATATAATTTGTGCATTTGATCTCACTTTAATTACCAGTTTCTTTGCTGCTGCCCTTTCATGATCAAATCCACCCATACAAACAACCACAACTGACTGTGGCTTTAATTAAACGTGTGTGTGTGTGTGTGTGTGTGTGTGTGTGTGTTTGGCAGCATAGCTAAAAGCTGTGTAAAAGTGTGAATTTGTGTTTCCTTCAGCCTGGCGCATGTTCACTTCAGCTTTTGGTGAGAAAGGTCTATCCGTCAGTGGTTTGTTTCACTTTTTTGTGATGCGTTTGGTGTGAAATAATGGCCTTTAGATGGCATCTGCCTACATTTTAGAACAGCCGCAGTATTGCCGGTGCACCTGTGACGCTTTAAACGCCTCTCTATATAGGCAGCTCATTACAGAGTTTGTTATTCCTCTGCTCTGCTGCCTCATTATCTGCTCTTGACAATACAAATGCAGCAATTTATCTGCGTCTTCATGTGCATTTGTATCTGTCCCTGTTCCCTTACACAATTACACACAACATTCATCACACGCTTACATATTATGAACTACAGTGTCATAAATGACTGCAGGCAATTACTACAAGCTAACTACAGTTGACTAACATGCCTCGCCACATCTTCAAACACCTCTTATTTACCATATTCCATGTGTATTCCACCACAGCACGTCTGAACAAACCAGACATCATTCTCCACAGAGGAAAAAATGAGACGGAGAGCGAGCAACAGAACCTGAGGGCTAAGATAATGTCTTCACATTGTCTGTCTGGGAACCCTGTGGTGCACTGTGAGTGTGTGTGTGTGTTTGTGCGTGCATTGATCGTGGCAGGGCTGTAATCTCATTAAGGCTGGTCTGATTTATGGAGAGAGGAGCGATACGGGTCAGGCTTATGGAAACCACACCGGACCTCCTCTTTCAAACGGGTCACACAGACAAGCGGGGGTCAATTGACTCTGTACTCACGTACACACACACATACTCAACTTACTGGTCATTATGAGCTTTTTGGAGAGCAAATGAGGGGCGAGTTATTAATCATAGCCTTTAACAAGGTGACAGTGTTCTGTGCTCTAACCATCAGAGGAACAAGTGACTCAATAGCACACCCGCTGACCAGAGCCAACAGCTGAAGATAATAGACTATTTAGTGGTGGGGGAAAAAAATATGCGTTTGCTGGTGTATAGATACAGTCACTTTTGGAAAGGGTTCAAATATGCAGAAGATGCTGGAAAACGTCTCAGGTTACTTATGTAACCATGGTTCCCTGAGTAGGGAACGAGACACTGCGTCCTCTAGGGGTCGCTATGGGGAACGCCTCGTCGTGGCCCGTGTCTGAAGCATACATTGAAAAAACACCAACTCGTTGGCCGGCAACAGCCATGACGTCACTACCGGTG
>NW_015552576.1:272453-277535 GCF_001515605.1 Sinocyclocheilus anshuiensis
GACACGGGTCACGACGAGGCGTTCCCCATAGCGACCCCTAGAGGACGCAGTTCGAAGTTCCCATGAAAGGGAACCAAAGAATGTGCAGGAGCTGGGGGATTTTTCTGAAGAACAGCAGGCAGTTGAACTGCTCAGGACCAACAAGGGACTCATGAACAACTATCACAAAATATAAAAACAGTCGTATATCATCCAGGAAATGACACATAGTATTAAGATTCACGAGTATGTAAACTTTTGAATGGGGTCGTTTTTATAAATTCAGTTATTATTTTGTCTTGTGGAGTATATGTAAACATCTGTTATGTGAAATAGCTTATTCAGGACAGTACTAAATAAAAAATAACATGCAATTTTCATGATCCATCTTATTTTGGTTCAATTATTAACATTTTGCACATTCTGCTAGGGGTGTGTAAACTTATGAGCACAACTGTATATACAGGAGTGGGTCTAAAGAAATAATGTATATACCCACTCCTACTGTAAATGTCAACATGTAAAAGGTATAACCCATGGAAAACAGGATTTTAGTTGATATTTTGTAATGAAAGTGTTTATTGTACTATATTACACAATCTAAAGATCCCTTTCCAAGCCTCCCAAACAACATTTATCGAAACTAAGCCAGAAAAACTTTTTTTTTTTTTTTCAAAATGTTTTTTATGGTATATTGAAATCAGAAGCAGGTACTGTAGGAGTGATGGACTTTCACAGGTTTGCCAACTTTTCAGTGGCATGTTTATTAACCAAAGGGTTACTAACTAAAAACTGTTCACCAGTAGTGGTGAATTTTTTTTTTGCCATAAATTAAATGCAAATGTATCATTTTTGCAAGGATAAGCACATTAACATGTGACCCCCTATGTTTTATATAAATGAATAAAATTGAATATTCAGCAACTGTACTTGACCCAGCTAATGATGAATAACAGAATAAACTATTAGGAAGGTTAGCCAGTTTCACATGGTCAAGGAAAGGCTAACATTTATTACAGTGTTTCTGATACATTTTCAAAAGTTTGAGGTCAGTGAGTTATTAATATATTAAAACATTTATTCAGCAAGCACACATTAAATTGATAAAAAGTTTCAGTAAAGACAGTGTCTGTGCATGACATTGGTCTCACCTGGTACTCGCTGGGCCAGAAGGTGCTGACAGCCAGCTCCACCTGATGCCACTGCCGCCCCTGAGAGCCAGACACATTCCACACGGCATTTCCCCGCGAGCCGCCGTTTACACGCACATACACGGTTAGGACCCCAGGACTGTGTCCGTCACGGCTGTACAGAAAATAACTGAACTGCACACAGTGTGTGTCGTTCTCACTCAGCGGACGTAACATGAGCTGAGCCCGCTGCCCTGCACCATACTGAGAAGAGTTCACCAGCATGTAGGAGCCTGGAGAGAGACAGGGAGAGAGAGATTGTTACTTTCTTCATTTACTTGGCACTAGATAAAACAGAATCAACCACTGCATGTGTCCAAGCAGTGCACATAAGTGTTGTATCATTCCTTAACAAATCAGACTTTCTGAACAAAACGGTTGAGTGAATTATACAACGACTCACTTATTTAGACAGTCACTTGTTGCCACTTACTGGTGTAATAATGTAACCTTCAAAAAGAGTCACTGAAAAATCCCCAACACTAATGCACATATATAAATTACACTTCAACCTTTGTGTTGGGTGGCTGGGATGGAGCTCTTGCTAAGCTCACAATTATACACAGTGAGCATAAATGAGTGCTGTGGCGTTGGGGCAGGGCAGAGTTCACTATGGCTAATGTAGTTTAAAGCAGGTGTAATCAGTGCAGTGATGATGGCAGCTCTGCTTGGGTACTCCACCATTATTAATCACGCTGACACAGTTATTAAACCTCTAATGTCTGCCACCAGGGTACCACAGAAACGACATTACATACAGCGAGAAACTAACAGGTACAAATGAAAGAAATCCAAACAAATGTTTCACAGACACAACACAACAAACACAAAATACTGAGTCTTGCGTCTCAGTGACAGGTAAAATTATTTCGATTGCTCAATATCTTGAGGACATTATATACTGTCTTTCTTTTCTTCATATTCATTTTTGCCCCAGATTTGTACTTTTCCATCCTTCAGTGTAAATCTGTGGAATTTTTTGTTCACTAGTTTTATCATTTGCCATGTGAAAATCTTAAGTTTATTTGCTTAAAATAGTCCTCAAGCCACATGGTTTAAGGTTTCAGTCCTGTCTGTAGAACAAACAGTACAAGATGACAGTTTGAAGAATAATAATTAATTTAATATGAACAATAGCAGATCTAACTTTAATGGTGTTTCTTGGATGTGACACTTTTCTGAATCTTGACATGTTGTTTTCAGGGCTGGATTTCAGAGAAATTACAGTTTTCAATGATCAAAACAAGTGGCAGGCATTAACAGTGATTTTTTTTATTTTTTTTGCAGTTCATAAAAATAAACCCAAAGTTGTTATAACATCTGTCAGGAAGGCTCCTTACTTATCAACTGAAGAACATCTATTTATTCATTTAGAATGGCACTAGAACCCACAGAGACTCAATGAGCCAGAGCGCAAGAACAGACAAGCAAAGTTAAAGAAACAAAAATAAGGATCCCAATCATTTTTGATGAAAAATGAGACAGTCCTTGTATAACAGATTGGTGCCGTGACCCGGATAGGTGTGAGGGCAGCTAGAAAAAGCTATACAGTATATATAAACTTCACTTTCTTTGTCTCAAGAGTTGTGCTAGAGGTGTTTAGGTGTGCAATTGTTTCCAATGCCGGGTGACGTTGGTTTGCATGCCTCTGAGAGTGGTGCAGGTAGCACATTGGTGCCATGACCCGGATGGGGATGAGTGTAATTAAGGAAAGCTAGTAAGAGCTATATATGCAAACTTCACTCCTTTGGCCAGTCCGGGCGGTATGAATAGGACCAATTACACCTGCAATAATAGTACAGCATATCTTTCCCTTTAAAGAAAAACCACATGAACTACACATGTTGAAAATCACATGCAAAATATGTGAAACACGTGAAAACCATGTGAAACGTGATTTTAACGTGATTTCACATGTGAAATTCATAAAAAAATTGTATGTAAGGGTGTAATGAGGCAAATCTAGCTAAAGGTCAAAACAGTGTGTGTAGAGGCACTAAACCCATTACAAGATTGACCTGTAATAGAAAACTGTGAAATATATCATAAAAGGTAACAGATAAAACATTTACTACAGGGATATTTTTCCCTGTATAAGTGTTTTTACCTCAAGACCCTGCAGTGGTCAAAATATGCAAATTGGAAATGCCATAGTATCATACACTCAACATATTCATGTTCCACAGTTTACATGGTAGAGGCACTAAACCCATTACAAGATCGACCTGTAATAGAAAACTGTGAAATATATCATAAAAGGTAACAGATAAAACATTTACTACAGGGATATTTTTCCCTGTATACGTGTTTTTACCTCAAGACCCTGCAGTGGTCAAAATATGCAAATTGGAAATGCCATAGTATCATACACTCAACATATTCATGTTCCACAGTTTACATGGTAGCACAAAGTACTAGAGTAAGAACTGCATGGTAACACCATGGTATATGTCCACCCAGAAAATAGAGCATTTACCAAAAAAAAAGGCACATATGGTCCAATAATGGTAACTTTTTATTACTGAAGTCCATTGTAAATAACTTCCATTGAAGGTCAACAGCTGCCCTCCATCTGCATTTGAAATTTAAAGCATGCAGTATCTTACGCTTGACTGTTTCAAACAACAACCCACTGAAGAACAAGTTTGCAGCTCCATCGTCCGGAAGAGAACATGAGCATTTGTTTTTAGACTGACTGTCAGGTTTGTATGCATGAGCGCTCTCATGGAACGGACTTTAGAGCCGCGACTTAAAGAGAACAGAGGATAAAAGAAGCTTCTTAAATCAAAAGTCCATCTGACAGTCTTTATGCAGATCAGGGCCTGAATGAGCATCAGTGCCTGCGGTGAATCGCTATGACAGTCACAAATGAAAAAGTGTTGCATCCTGGGAGAACTGACAGCAACAGAATAAAACTTTTAGGTATACTGGCAATTTTAGCAACTTTGAATGCAGCATTCTGACTGGAAATTGGATGCCAAACTTAAACAGTTTACTCCAAATTTGTGGTCGGTTATAATTTGGTGGGTTGCTCAGATAAAGTAAACTAACGAACCTAATGTAGTTTTTCATGCTTAAAGTCAACATAGAATGAAAATGTACTCTTATTTATTTTATAAAGAAATAAATAAGTACATAAATGTTCTTTCACTTTTATTTAAATACTATTTTAGTTTATATAGTCTATTATAGTTATTACTATTTTGAATTAGCTTTAGATTTTTTATATACAGTATATTTAATATAATTTTTAGTAATTTTGTTAAACGCTTTTATCATTTTTATTATCATTATTATTATTTTTATATTACTTTTTAGGTGTAATCAAGTTTTAGTTCAGTTTCAGCTTTTATTTATTTCCATAAAGTAATTTTAGAGCTTCAACTTCAAATGATTTCATTTAGTTTACGTTTTTGCATCTAATATTTATATTTGATCTCATATTGATAGGGAACAATTTACCAACCAGAATTGAGTATTGTGGATAATTGTATAATAACAGCAAATAAAAAAGAGGTTACACTTTATTTTAAAGGGGTCATATGATGCGATTTCAATTTTTCCTTTCTCTTTGGAGTGTTTGGTGCATAAAGAAGATCTGTAAAGTTGCAATGACTAAAGTCTCAAATCCAAAGAGATATACTTTATAAAAGTTAAGAGTCAACCAGGCCTACCTAAAACAGCTCGTTCCAACACGCCCCCACATGTCTACGTCACAATGTGGGAAGATTTGCATAACGCCGCCCAAATGTTCACGCAAAGAAAGAAGGCGTAACTTTTATTCTCGCTGTAGTATTGTTGTTGCCGCCACCGCCATGTTGTGAAGGCGCTGTGTGTTTCCTTGTGAAAGTGAAACTACTTTGTTTGGCCTTCCAAAAGAGGACGATATCTGCTTCGTCATGCCTGGAGCTGA
>NW_015552576.1:277571-286016 GCF_001515605.1 Sinocyclocheilus anshuiensis
AGCCCGGGGTCGTCACATGTGGTTGCCGCAAGCCCACCGGCCGCCCTTCGATGAATCTGCCTGCCTCTGCTCACTCAAGCTGGCCTCCGCTCACTCTAGGCCTCCGGCCTCTGCTCACTCAAGGCGGCGTGCGACGCTGTTTCATTGTGAAAGCGAAACTACTTTGTTTGGCCTTCCAAAAGAGGACACGACTAGAAATCAGTGAATCAGAGCACACCTCACTTTTCAGACTGATGAGCTTTGTAAAAATCGACGCGTTTCAGAAAGGCGGGGCATAGAGGAGAAATAATATTGTACAGTATGTGGAAAATAATGTGTTTTTTTAACCTTAAACCGCATAAACACATTTCATTACACCAAATACACAAAATAATGTTATTTTTAGCAGCATCATATGACCCCTTTAAGGTGTCCTTGTTACAGTGTAATTATACATTTAAGTACTGATTGATATTAATAAACTACATGTACTTACTATATAGTTAGGGTTAGGATTAGGGTTTGGCTTAGAGTTACGTACATGTAATTATGCATAATTAAGTATTATTATAATAGTAAGTACATGTGACGTGTAACAAGGACACCTTAAAATAAAGTGTTAACAAAAAAGACATCACTGTTTGGAATGCATTGTGTTTGTCCCATTATGGAAATAAAATGATTTGTAATTGCTGTATCTTATTGACTTTAAATATGTCATTGTTCTTTCTGTGGATACTATTGTTAACCTGATCAGTCTTTTTTAACATACTGAAATTGTTTCAGACATCCTAAATTAGGATGTTCAGAACCCAAGCCCTTCGGTGGCCGGTACGGCTTGAGACACTTCAAAGTCTGAAATAATAATAATGTCTGAACCCTACAAACACCTCTAACGTACAATCACAGCTCCGCTCGCACCCACCACACATGCTGCTGTAATCACGGCTGAGCTTCCTGGAGGCTCTGGGTCCATTTCTCAGAAGTTATTAATTTCCCTCTCCCCCTCCTTCCTCTGGCGGCGCATGTAGGAGCCTGCCTCCTCTCAGCTGAAGGGTGTGAGCGCCAGGGACCATGACCCAAATTACATTTTTGACACGCTCGTTTTTCTGGAGCCCATTTTCAGGCCCTGACAGGTGGCGAAGGAGAGCCGGGAGGTCAGACAAATGAATCGTGGCAGAGCGCTGCTTGAAATCTGACTGTTCCTTATTTACTGATAACACTTTATATGATGAAACAGTGTAACGCAGTAACCTAAAGATGACGGGAATCTGGTAAAAGAGCATTCTGAGTTCATAACAACTTTAAGGGGTAATCCAACAAAAATGTAAATTCTGTCATAATTTACTCATAATGTGGTGGCATAATGAGGATATTTTGAAGAGCGCTGATAACAAACAGTTTCAGTCCCCACTGACTTCCATTGTATTTTTTGTACAAAACTCAGATACTAACATTCTTCAAAATAGCTTCTTTTGTGTTCCACAGAACAAAGAGAGTCATACATGTACAAGGACATGAGATTAAATTACGGCATGAAGATTATTAGCACACTGTAATGTCTACTAACAACTTGACAATTTGAAAGGTAGACAACATCAGTTCCCGCCTGTTGATTCTTTAATTAACTCTGCTAATAACATAAATAACAAACTAGAACATAAATTACAAAAAGAGTGTCCTTGTTTGGAGTTCAGTCGTTAGCTCATTAACTTTACCATGTTTTCTTGTCATCTCTTGCTCAGTTCAGTGTGGCAAAGAAATCATGTATTGTAAAAGTGTGTGTATAAATAGACTTTATATCAACGTCATTGGCTTGTCAGCGTAATTCTAGAAACAGCCCTCCGATACAGAGAAACTCCTGCCAACCACTTTGCCAAGATTCCCGTCCTCCGCTGAAAATCGTATAAAAGTTGGTCGGGAAGTGCGAGAGAAAGCGAGCGAGTGGGTGGGAGGGTGAGAGAACGACGGAGGAAAATCAAAAGAGAGAGTCAACTGTCAGTGCAGAAATATTTTCCATAAATTCTTAAACGCTGGTAAGGCCCCATCTTTCTCCCATGTGCCCCGGCCAAGGACGAAGGAACATACATTAGGAGATTAGGAGCAGCGCTGCATTTCCATCACCCCGCCGAGAGCCAGACCCGCGGGCCAAGCACACGATCTTATCAAACACACACAGAGGCACGGGGAAGCTCAACTTAATTTCCCTCCTCCGCTTCTTTAAAAACCCTTCTCAACCTCCGCCATCAACAATCTGCCCCTGCTGTCCTCTGTGATTCATCAGACTGATGCCACTGCTGTTCTTTACTATTTGCATTGAAATACACCCACACATACAATATTTATGCATACCGTATACATATATTCAGTGCTGGGCAGTGGTGGAGGTAACGAATTACAACTACTCACGTTACTGCAATTAAGTAGTTTTTTCGGGTACTTGTACTTTTTTGAGTATATTTTTAAAGCTGTACTTTTACTTGTACTCAAGTACAAATTAAGCAAAATAGTCTACTCCGTTACTTTTAAATCATAGTTTGTTACTGAGTACGTCCACAATTTGAATTGATATTTGACGGCACTTCAGTAGCCAATAAAGATATCCGATCGTAAACGGACCAATAACAGCCCTGATATCTGAACCGGGAAAAGCCGCCGCTGCAGCAGGGTTGAAGAGCTGATCAGACAGTGAGGGAGCTCAGCGTAAAGTTTGGAGAAAAAAACTACATGGTAGTGTTATCATAAATATCTACAGTATATTTTGACACCGATACTGAAATACCTGACACGGTTCTATTACTAATTTTCCACAGTATCTACCGAATATATACCGATACATGCTGCGTCTCTTTCCTCTCCGACAGCGAGTTTGACACGCATCCGCCTCCTGTCAATTACAGAGTCTGCGCAGGATTGCAGGTTTTTCGCATAATTTTAATAATTCCTGCGCAAATGTGGCGAGCGCTTTATTGTAACATGAGAACACAGTCATGTAATCGCAGAAAACTGGATGCGAGCTCTCAAATAGGCTTAATTTATACAAATGAACTGCCTGTCCTCTCACTCCGATATTGCTTGTGCGCACTCAGACTGTGTGCAATCGCGATCTTTCCGTGCTTTTAAAGTAGAAATTATTTCTCTTTGCTCCTGGATTAAACTTTGTCAAAAGTTATCAACCATTCAGAATAGATCCACGCCTGACCAATGAAAATCCTCCTGGAAATATTATTGGCTGTAAGTGAAATACACTAGAAAGTCTTTCAACAATCAAAGATGGAACTTTAATTTCTTTACAATGTAAGTTTATGCTGGGATATTTGTCTGATTTGTACATATAAATATCCTAGTCTGTCTAACTGTATCATTGTCCAGACATTACAGGTCAAAGCCATCTGATGTTCCATTTATCTAAATAAACAACATATATGGCTCTTAAAACACTGCCTAAACAAATTCAGTGTTGTCATATTTCGAATACTGAGGTCATTTCTCTTATAATTTTATTACTGTGTACTTGTGTGTTTTTTTTTTTGTAAATTAAATTCAGTTGCAATCAAATTTGAAATCAAGCTTCCTTGTGCTGTAAGCTTTTGCAGCAAAGTTACCCTAGTTTAAAGACACAAATACACAGAATGAGCAAATGTTTAAGAATGAGATTTTTGTAATGGTAATTGATCAATGTTTATATGTATGTAAATAAAAGCCTATATTAAAATCTGTTCATCATACAAAGTGAATGTGTCTTTTTAGAAGACTCTAAGCTTGAAATAATTATTGCCTTGGAAAAAAAAATGGATGGAAATAAAAATTGAGATATTATAATATCTATATGGCAGTATACAGTAGGCCTATGTGGTAGTTTTGCCAATGGTATTGAAAATTATTAAAGTCGTACTTTAATACTTACTTTTTTTTAGTGACCCTACTTACTTTTTTAGTGCACATTACTAGTCTTGTGGTGAACAATTAAACCATGCAAGTCAACACACCGAAAAAATAAATAAATAAAATAATAAACTCTGCCGTCGTGATCTTTAATCAAAAACTGAAAATTGGCTTCCGCTCTGGAACGGCGTTCTCACTCTGATGACGTCAGTTTGACGGCTTCGGGAGAATCCTCTTGTTAAGTCATGACGTAAGGACTGCTGTTTCCGGGTCCATGCCTCTACTTATTTCACTTGAGAATACTATCGCAGCAGCCATTTATGAGCACTATTTAATATTACAAATCTAAGCTAAGCATTTAAAAATCTGCTGTGCACACTTCAGTATCCGTGCTCAGTTTCTCAGACACTAATATTTTAGCTGAATCACTGTCAGGCTATCTGGGATTTCAGTATGGAGATAAAGGTTAGGGTTATAATTTTTCAGTATTACATGACATTGTGGGTGTATATTAGCACAGTTTGGTGTTTTCTTTGGGCGTCTGGCAGAGCGTTAGGACACAGAAGCAGTGAAGCGTGATGTCAGACGTAACAAGCAGATATTCTTAACCACTATCCAACCGTGAATCTGCTCTGAGCAAGAGGTGCAGTGGAGGTGCACCACAATAAAACCTCGCCCTTTATTCAATGTTCCGTTTCACTCGGAAATACATCACAACACTGAAGTCAGTTGCAACTTCATGACCACTGATTCACGTACTTTGTCAATAAGATAGAAGTGGGTTTTGTTCAAATTAGCTATTATCCACATAGATCTTTGATATGAATGAATATTTTTTGGTAACTCATTAAATATCGCCGGCTAAAAAGTAACTAGTAGCTAGTACTCTGAGTAGTTTTTGAGAGGAGTACTTTGTACTTTTACTTAAGTACTATGCAATTCATTAAAAAAAGTAACTAGTAACTACTCTGAGTAGTTTTTGAGAAGAGTACTTTGTACTTTTAATTAAGTACTGTTTTGACACCAGTACTTTTACTTGTAATTGAGTAGTATTTCAGCAATGTAACAGTACTTGTACTTAAGTACAAATTTGCAGTGCTCTTTCCACCACTGGTGCTGGGTAGTAAGTGATTGCATGTAATCTGGATTACGTAATCAGATTCCAAAATGAAGTATTTGTAATAAAATTCTACTACATTTTTAAAATACTTGTAATCAGACTACAGGTACTTTTTTATTGATTACATGATTCCAGGTCAATCTCACAGAAGGACTCCTGTTTATCAGTAAATGAAGAAGAAATCTGGTAAAAGAAGAACCTTTTTTTTAAAAAAAAGACAGCTACTGTAATTCATTTGTGCCCTTCATAATTTGAAATTGATGTTCATGAAAATACGGTCAATGTGGACATTTAATCAATTTAATGGCGTTGGACATTTAATTAATCTTATTTATCATAAAAAGCACACAATCAATGTTCAAATTTTCCATACGTGCAACAATCTATGAACTTCAACAAAGGACTTTTAAAACTTTGTATGTATAATGTACCTACACTACAGTATTGATGTTGATAAGTTCATATCAGTGTCTATCCAAATGAAAAAAAAAAAAAAAAGTTTAGCGCATTAGAGCTCTGCTTCATGCATGAATACTAATGAGATCATGCTGGTTTCATGGGCATGCCAGCACAACATTAGGATGCAAAAAAATGGAAGAAAAAGTAGCAAAATATGCATTTTAATCACTGTTTTACATCAATGGTTTTGATTCTTTTGGAAGCGGCAGGGTAGCTCACGCTATCTTTGCGAGGAGCTGTGACAGTCGCGTGTCAAATCGGCCTTGATCTAAATAAGCTCATTAGTTTATTCGCTCTTTCATCCCACTTTTTAAACAATTACTTTGTTGCATCAATTCCTGCTTTTTGTGTTGATGTGGCTTTACACCAAACCACAGTCACCTTGACTGGTATTTGAAGGGCAGCAGCAGGTCGCAGCGAAAACATTGTCTTTCTTGTACGCAACAAAAAGCAAATATTCAGTTCCGTCTGTATCATCTCGGCTTTCATTCTCATTTCCCTTTCATCCTCTTCCCCTTCCTGTGTCGCTCTCATGGGTTTAAACCCTGCAGGCTCACTGCCTGTGTTCTTTGGAGCTCGGAGGCGATGCAGATTTTGGCATTTACGGAGCTGCGGGCGGCTTGAATAACAAGTTGCATGAGAATGGGTGAAGATGGCAATGCCAGCTGGTCAGAGATGCTCCCTGGACCCCTGCAAACAATCACAGATCTCTTTCTAAAGCAGCGCTCGCCGGATTGTACAGGAAGCTCAGAGCACAATGAGCAAAACTGTCACATCTGGGCACGGACGCCGCCAGTGTCTCGGAGGAAAATGCTGATCTAGGATCAGTCCTCGGATGTTCTACTCTGGGTTGTGAAATTCATTTTGTCCAATTTGAAAATTTAGTGGCTTGGACTTGACTTGATAAGCAGCCAAAACCAAGGTTTTACTATGGCCACTAGTATATCAACTATAAATTGTACTAAATACATATACACTACAATGTAAAGTATTTTTTTAAACCGTAGAGCCTGACACTATCAATGTTAGTGTCATAGGTTTGATTTCCAGGGAATGCATGGACCAGGGCTCTGAAATGAATGGAAACCAACTACATTTTGGCAGGAACATGACCAGAAACAGTAACGAAATCAAATTTGATAGTTCCAAACAGAAATGAAAATTTGAAATTGCCATTAACCGGTTAATAATTACATTTTCCCATTTCTTTTTAATATTTGAATTTTGCAGTCAACCACTCACAAGTTTCGGATAACTGTGACGCGATCAAAAGCTTTACAGTTTTCTTTATTTTACAGGTTTATTTATATTGCAAAAGCTTTGCAAACCAGGGTTTCTTGTCCAATCAAATGATGAAGGGAAAAAAAGCTTGTTTTGTTTGTTTTTCTTCTTCTTTGATTTCAACAAAAAATGGCATATAGTATATTAAATAAATGTTTAGTGTTTGTGTCTGGTTTGTAAGTAATCAAGAGTGTAGTGTTTAGTGCACATCTCCCTTCATTTGAATATATTTTCTTATAGACCATAATTACACATTTAGACTACATCACTAGTTTAAAGACGGGCTGTACTTTGATCTTTACATGAATTATTAATGACACAAAACTCATATCCCATCCCTAAAGTCCTTACAGGATTTTGTTGTTTAGAACTTGAACTGGAATAAATATGTTTGAACATGATCAGCCTGTGACTTCGTGCATACTTAATTAACATGTGCTTTTGAAAGTAACACAAATAAATACGCTTTATTTTCGTACTTTTTGTAAGTAAATAAACATATTTATTCAAATTCGTTTTTAGTCTTTTAAAACTTTCTAACACTGTTGGAAAAGAACTGAAAGGAATGCAACTTTATAATTGATCTAAATGGATAAACAATTTGATGCACTAAGTGTGTGTGTGTGTGTGTCTGTGTGTGTGTGTGTGTGTGTTGAGTGATTTCGAGAGGTGCCATTCTGAAGCTTTAAAATGCTGGATGGCCTCTCTCAAATCAATAGAGTATTAGCCGCCCAGAGCTAACTGTGTGTCTGTGTGTCTCAGGAGACTCCAGCTCTGCTTTAACTGGTGACTGTTACAGACTCACTTTCTAACACTTTCCCTGGACACCTGAGATACTCTTCAGCGAGGTGAGAACGTGTGGAAGAGAGGAGGCGAGGAAAAAATGACAGACATTAAGGGCTGAAACAAGATGGGAACACTGAAATCGTAACACATGCCACATTGACATGATCCAATCTCAGTCGAGGAAGCTAAGTTTGCAGACTACAGTCAAGCTGCCCTTTTGGAAAAGAAAAGCCCAACGCACATTGTGTGATTTGTTCTGTCTTTAGACTGTGCAACACACATCTCTGTGAAGACAAACGGTCATGACTGACAGAGTTTGAGTCTGGAGCGAGAGAAGGCTGGGGAAAAAAAGTCACAGACTTTTCAGTAATCAGAACGAATTTGATGCAATTTCATTCATCAGCAATCATAACATGCAGGCAATGCAAAATAATTCGATATTTATGTTACAATTCATGTACTCAAGCTTCAACTGAGGGACTTTCCTTCTTTATTTATTTCACACACATACACTACTGTTCAAAATGTTGGAATCGGTGAAATTTTATTTGAAAGTAATTAATACTTTTATTCAGCAAGGATGCATTTAATTGATCAAACAGGACAGTAAAGACATTTATGTTACAACATATTTCTATCTGAAATGCATACTATTGTTTTGAACTGTTTTTATTTCTATTAATCAAATTATAATGGAAAATGTATCATGTTTCCCAAAAACATGAGGCAGAACTATTTTCAAAGAAAAAAACAACAAAAAAAAACAGATAATAATCAGAAATGTTTCTTGAGCAAGGATCATGTGACACTGAAGACTGCAGTAATGATGCTGAATATCCAGCTGTGATCACAGAAATAAATTACACTTTATCATATATTCACATAGAAAATGGGTATTATAAATTGTAAAAAAAAAAAAAAAAAAAAAAAAAAAA
>NW_015552576.1:286145-289389 GCF_001515605.1 Sinocyclocheilus anshuiensis
AGCCTTATTCCAAAATGGATTAAATTCATTATTTTCCTCAGAATTGTACAAACAATACCCCATAATGACAACATGAAAGAAGTTTTTTTTTTTTTTTAATCTTTGCAAATCTATTAAAAAAAAAAAAAAAAAAAAAAATCACATCATCATTGTTTTTACTGTATTTTGATCAAATAAATGCAGCCTTGTAAGCAGAGGCTTCTTTCAAAAATATAAAAAAATACCGACCCCAAACTTTTGAATGATTGTGTATGTTCCTGATTAGTAGGTAACAGACAATTAATAATATGTCAGTGAGTATGTAACAATAACTGATCTAAGAATATGATTTGTGATGTACAGTATGACCAAAAAATTATTATATTATATTATATTATATTACATTCTTAAAATGTGTGTTAATTAGTTAACAATTGAATGTAATGCTAATGTTTTGCAGTATATCGTATCCATTCGAATTCTTGGTTCAGCTGTTCCTTGCCTGCTTGTGTCACACACACACACAAACACACACACTCAGGTTTGTTTTTATGGTTTATGGGGACTCTCCATAGGCGTTTCTGTCTCAGTCCCAGCACTTAAGAGAAAACTGGAATTTCTAAGCTTCTTTGAGGGAGAGAAAAGGCGAACGTGAAGAACAAAGGAAGCAGGTGGAGCTGGAGTGATTTTCTTTGCCAGCAGCCGTGTGACTGTACCGTAGTTTAAGTCTCGCATCTCTGAATAACACAGCCAATAAACAAACAGCTGACGCAATCCGTTCAACCTCCAGAATCCACAAACCCACTGAGACATCGGCACAACAAAGCCCTGCGGCACACACATAATCACAGATGAGTTATGAAGAAAAGGAATTAATGAGCCAAATTAAAAGAACCTTTCAAACAAAGCGATTGCTATCTTTCTCTGTAAATGCCAGCAACAAGTTGGTCACTAGGGTAGTGACACACACACACACACACACACACACACACACGTACACACACACACACACACACACACGCACACAGCCTTTGGGAAAGAGACATGATCAATAATCCTCTACATTATCTTAATAGTATTCAAATACAGTGATCTCATTAGTGTAAGTGCAGTTCAGTTTTGTGTGTAGATAAACAAACACAATATCATCGCAGTGATGAATGGATTGTGTTTGCAGATGAAGAAAAGTCAATAAATAATTAATAAATAAAAAGAAAGAAGGAAAAAATAGAGATAGAACAGAAAGTGCTAGGATTAATGGGTCTATTGTTGATAAAAAAATGGCATTTCTTGAAAAAGGCTAAAGACTCAGCTGTTTGGGTTGAGTTAGGCTAGTATTTAAAGTAATACGTAATTTAATTTTCTATTTTATTTATTTATTTATTATTCTCTAAACTTACAGTGACTTTAAGGTTAAACTAGGCATTATCCACATCCGAAGCCAGTTCCAAAATACTCCAGACATGATTGTGAAAGATTGCACTGCCAGCCGTGAGTCTGTTCACAGCTGAGATTGTGTGAAGTGTTGTGTCACAAATAGCTGTCATTAACCTCACGCTCTCTGAATGTGAATAGAGCGGATGTCCTGCAGTTTAGCCCATTTTCACGAATAAATGCATGTGGGAAGATTCACTCTTTATTTGTCTCTGCAACGCGGTCAGGTCAAGTTAGTTTCTGGGCTTGTTTCTTAGTTTGCTCATTTCTGGACGTCGCACTCAAAGCCCATTTCACACCAAATGTGAAACGAAAAAGTCAAACAAATCTAAGGCAAATGGTCATTTCACACCAGTAGCAAAATTAATATCTGTCAAGTTGAACAAAAAGCTAATTCACGTCAGTACAATAGAGAGTCCAATGAAGAGGCACCAGTGGATGGAATAGTGAATAATCACATAGAAAACTCAATTGTCCTTTATGGGAATACAAACAAAAAGAAAACAGCATGTGAAAAACAATAGACACAGCAGGGACGCGGGAAGTAGGGGTGCTGAGGGGGCTGCAGCACCCCCTGTTTTCACATGGTTGCAAATGCAACGCCAGGTTTCGTACACACACACACACACACACACACGCACACAGCCTTTGGGAAAGAGACATGATCAATAATCCTCTACATTATCTTAATAGTATTCAAATACAGTGATCTCATTAGTGTAAGTGCAGTTCAGTTTTGTGTGTAGATAAACAAACACAATATCATCGCAGTGATGAATGGATTGTGTTTGCAGATGAAGAAAAGTCAATAAATAATTAATAAATAAAAAGAAAGAAGGAAAAAATAGAGATAGAACAGAAAGTGCTAGGATTAATGGGTCTATTGTTGATAAAAAAATGGCATTTCTTGAAAAAGGCTAAAGACTCAGCTGTTTGGGTTGAGTTAGGCTAGTATTTAAAGTAATACGTAATTTAATTTTCTATTTTATTTATTTATTTATTATTCTCTAAACTTACAGTGACTTTAAGGTTAAACTAGGCATTATCCACATCCGAAGCCAGTTCCAAAATACTCCAGACATGATTGTGAAAGATTGCACTGCCAGCCGTGAGTCTGTTCACAGCTGAGATTGTGTGAAGTGTTGTGTCACAAATAGCTGTCATTAACCTCACGCTCTCTGAATGTGAATAGAGCGGATGTCCTGCAGTTTAGCCCATTTTCACGAATAAATGCATGTGGGAAGATTCACTCTTTATTTGTCTCTGCAACGCGGTCAGGTCAAGTTAGTTTCTGGGCTTGTTTCTTAGTTTGCTCATTTCTGGACGTCGCACTCAAAGCCCATTTCACACCAAATGTGAAACGAAAAAGTCAAACAAATCTAAGGCAAATGGTCATTTCACACCAGTAGCAAAATTAATATCTGTCAAGTTGAACAAAAAGCTAATTCACGTCAGTACAATAGAGAGTCCAATGAAGAGGCACCAGTGGATGGAATAGTGAATAATCACATAGAAAACTCAATTGTCCTTTATGGGAATACAAACAAAAAGAAAACAGCATGTGAAAAACAATAGACACAGCAGGGACGCGGGAAGTAGGGGTGCTGAGGGGGCTGCAGCACCCCCTGTTTTCACATGGTTGCAAATGCAACGCCAGGTTTGTTCATTTAAATTTATTCAGTTTTAGCATTTAATAATTTATTTGTAATGATCTCTGAAATGTAAATTGTACGTGGGCTATAATAAACCCATGTTTATCTGTATAAACATGATTAATTTTACTTGTGATGTTTTCTATATGGGATGATTAGCCTAATCCTCATGAACACGT
>NW_015552576.1:294142-299132 GCF_001515605.1 Sinocyclocheilus anshuiensis
CCCCCCCAACAGAGCACACACACAGCACCCCCAACCGAAAGCATCTTCCCGCGCCCCTGAGACACAGCCTCTCGAGAGTAAAGACTGTATAGGAGACATATCTGCTGTATCACACAATCTCTTCCAGGACACAGATCAAAATGAATTTAAGAGATCCCGTCTCAGTATCTGTTCATTTGGCTGATTTGAGGTCTGCGTTTGACCTCTGCTAAATGCATTTTGGATGGACTGCAGGTGAGGAGGAAGTGTTGGGATTAATGGCTGCTGGAATGGAGATGCTATCAGAAGGAGGGATTGAGTCCGAAGTCAATAAAAGGCATGATGACCTCCTCCAGACTGGACTGGACCAAAGCACCGGCCATTTGAGTCCCAAACCAGCCCAGTGATAAGACGCTATCCGTCACTAAACGAAAGAACTCCACAAGAAAGACGACTGGACAGAGAGACGTCTACTACAACACACACACACAGAACCAAACACACACTCGTCTTCATCCGACAGCATTCACTGAACACACTAGCATACAAATTCAACAGGCTAATAGATTTTCTCACACTTTACCTGTGTCTCTGTTTTAACACAATTTTTAGGGATCACATAAATTAGTATTCAGTCCAAATATACACATTTTTTTTTTTATTCTTTTTTTTTTAATTTCTAAATTATTCATTTTGTTTTGTTTTTTTATTGATACATACATACATACATATGTTTATATATTTTTATATAAACTTACCAGTGACTTTAACTTGTTAACTTGCACGAGGACACTAGTGTCTCAAGCTTCATATTTTGACCTCTGTTTTACTATGAAAATCATTTTGTGACAATTTATTCATTTGTAGTAGGAGTTATGAAAATCAAAAATCTGTACCTTTTATATGAAATATGAGTGTCAGCTGCATCCATTGTAGGAACAATTATTTAAAAATAAAAAAAAAACTACTGCACAGCCGCCATACAAAACACTAAACAATGTCCCTCGTGGCTTTTAGTCCAAAAGTGTGTAGAAATATTGATGGATTCTCTCAAATTTCTTTGGAGATTATTATTATTATGTGTATTTTTTTTTTTATTAATTTATCCAAAACTTTTCAATTTGAGCACTATTGACTCCTGTGACGTCTGTTCATTCAACGCAATTCACACTTTTCCAAAAGCGGTAGTTATTTTAGCGCTGCGATGAATAACTATTTTGATAATCAACTAATATGTTGATTTGCTTGATTATTAAAATAATTAATAAAAACAAGATAATAAAATAGATTAAATATTAAATATTTAAATAAATTAATTAACATTCAATAAATAAATAAATAAATAAATAAAGTGTGCAAGCAAATTATAAATATTACAAAACTGTATTAATGTTGATTTCCAGGCAGTAGGGGGCAGAGTAGCTCTTGCCCTGAGTGATTTAAACTTACATTTTTAAGGCCGAGTGCTCAGCTGGCGTGGACGGTTGGCCGGCTGAATGAATGGGAATTGGTGAATAAAAGAAGGTGCCGGATTAACTGCCGGATCCTTTAAACCCCAGAGGACTGACCACCAACCGCCCGCGTGCTTTCAAAACGGACACCAATCCATTCCTATTCGCTGCCAGAGTAACTCAGCGGCCAATCAGAAAACACAAATCTTTAAAAAAAAAAAAACATTTAAACCCAAGTGAAAGCTGTTTTTGCCTACCGTTATTTGTTAGAAACTTGTCTGCAATGAAACAAACATTAATAAGCTAGAGAAATGTAATTTTGTCCGGTGTTTAATGGTGCTGCTGGAGGCAAATAAGGCCTCAAAATCAATATAAATCAGCATCAATATAAATCAGTGTGTTGAGCAAACGGAACGGGCAGAAATATGACCTGCTCTTGTAAGGCGAAGAAAAATCCATCGGCCGTTTACAAACGTGGGTTATAATACGCAGATCTGTCAGTAATACTGACATGTAGGGGAAATGCATCCATGGCTATACTATTGAAGCAAAACATTTAACAGAGAGGATTTAAATGATAAATCAATAGATCAATAGTGGCCGCGTTGTGGTTGTCAAATGTTATTGAATCACATTCACATTCTACACCTGTGCACTGAAAAATGGGATTAATGTGGTAACAAATTCATTTAGTTTCATTTAAGTCAAAAATATTATCTAACATCACTAAATCAACCTTTTCAAATTATGTTATACCCACAAAAACACATTTAAAGGTTAGATCAGGTAGGCACAGCTCCTCTTGCAGATTACCATGTTTTAAACTGTGATTGCTCTATTCGAAGCAAGGAGGATTTTGACTTCATACATCCACTAAAAATCACTGCAAAAATGGCTCAGAAAAATAAGATTAGTTAGTTCTAGTTCAGATGACATTTGCTGTGATATGTTGTATTTAATAACATTCAGATATTTTTCAATCTGACATAAATGTCTAAATGCTGTATAAGCTATTTCTTTTTTAAAGGTCCACTGAAATACAACACACTTCCTTCATTGGTATACCCCTGCATCATAACTACATGATTGTGAGCCTCTCTGACGCCTCTTAAAATCAAAGTGCTGCTCTGCAGATCTTGAGCTCTTGATATCAAAGCGCTTCTTCAGTGTGCTGCTGGAACAAAGGACAGTGAGTGTGGAGTCTGTGCTGTTGTCTCGTGTGTTTGGAGGACCGCTGGCCTAACGGTCGCTCCTCACTGACTACAATAGCCTCCGCAACACGCCTCTGACAGCCTCTGAGAGTCAGTGTGTGTGTGTGTGTGTGCGCGTGTGTGAGGGTCTGTGTAACAGTTGGTGGGTGAGGGGTGAGTACCAAAAGACCACGACTGGCTAAAAAAAAACACACAGAGACAATTCAATGAATTAAATAATACTAATAATAATAAACTTCTGTCATCATTTACTCACTCTCATGTAGTTCTGAAACTGTGTGACTTTTGTTCTTCTGTAGAACACAAAAGAGAAACAAACATTCGTTTCAGTGTTTTTTTTTGTATATATGTTTGTTTTTGTTTTGAGTGCTTTGTGTTTTGTTTTGCTTGTTTTATTTTATTTTATTTTGTATTGTTGTTGTTGTTGTTTTGTGTGCTTCCTGTTTTGTTCAGTGCTTTGATTAGTTTTCTTGTTTACTTTACTTTACTTTACTTTGCTTTCTTGTTTTGTTTTATTGTGTGTGTGTGTGTGTGTGTGTGTGTGTGTGTTGTGTTTTGTTTCATTTTGATTTGTTGGTTGTTTTGTGTGCTTTGTGTTTTGTTTGGTGCTTTATTTTGTGTTCTTGTTTTGTTCTATTTATGTATTTATTTGTTTGTTATGTCATGCTTTTTGTTTAGTTTCCTGCTTTGCTTTGTCTGTTTTGTTTGTTTGTTTTGTTTTCTTGTTATGTCTTGTTCCAGTGTTTTTTATTTTATTTTTTCTTCTTTTTTTGGTCTTGTGTTTTGTTTAGTTTGCGTTGCTTTGCTTTGCTTTGCTTTGCTTTGCTTTGTTTTGTTTTGTTTTGTTTTGTTTTGTTTTGTTTTGCCTTGCCTTGCCTTGCCATGCCATGCTATGCCACAGCCATATCACCCTGCAGCCCAAGACTGGTTGCCTACTGAAGCTAAGCAGGGTTGAGCCTGGTCAGTACCTGGATGGGAGACCTCCTGGGAAAACTAGGTTGCTGCTGGAAGAGGTGTTAGTGAGGCCTAACGCCCCAGTATAGTGATGGGGACACTATACTGTAAAAAACACCATTCTTCGGATGAGATGTTAAACCGAGGTCCTGACTCTCTGTGGTCATTAAAAATCCCATGGTACTTCTCGTAAAGCGTAGGGGTGTATCCCCGGTGTTCTGGCCAAATTCCCTCCACTGGCCCTTATCAGTCATGGCCTCCCAATAATAATCCCCATCCACTGAATTGGTTCTGTCTCTCTCTCCTCTCCACCTGTAGCTGGTGTGTGGTGAGCGCACTGGCGCCGTTGTCCTGTGGCTGCTGTCGCATCATCCAGGTGGATGTGGCACACTGCGCTTATAAAGCGCTTTGGGTGTTTATCAATACACAAAGCGCTACATAAAAATGCCCCATTCATTCATTGTTTTGTTTTGTTCATAAAATGAAAGCATATTAGGTCCAAAGTTGTTTTGACCCCAATGTTTGTCAAAAAGCCTTCTTTTGTGTTCTATAGAAGAAATAATCTAAAGTCACATACGTTTAAAACAAAATGAGAGTGAGTTTAAATTTTTGGGTGAACTTTTTTTAACTGCCTACTAATTGCCAAAATAGAAAAGAGAAATCATTCTTATCCTTTCTTATCCTTATATCAAGAGATCCTTTTCATCAGACAGTAAATCAGACGAGGGTGTTTCTGGTTTTGACATGCCACCCAGCTGAAAGCACCATTTGGCTGAGTCCATGGCGTGAGTCCCCAATCGATTCTGCTTTCACTTCTAGCTTTTCCTGTCGCTGTGAGATTTATTTCCACTCGCTCGTTCATATCTCCCTCTGTCTCATTCCATTTCAGCTCAATGGGGCGTAATGCTCTGCCTCTCTGTGATATCCTGGCTTCTACAGGACTATAACGCTAATGACACTTATAAAATATATATAAAGAAAGGAGCACCAGCAATCACATAAAGACAACAAAGAATTTGACGACACTGAATCATTGGCTGAATCTAACAAAGAACTGTTCGAAATTATATGTTACATAAAGAAAACGAATGCTATTATTTTGTCAAGATGTAATTACGCATAGCTTTTGTAATTATAGTAACATGTGGTTTAGATATTATTAATTGGTGCCTTCATCGTTATGATGGTTTAGAGGACAAATGTGAGCACAAACACACACACACACACTACTGTTAGTATATATCAACAGTTCTACAAACAACTATAAATTATATTAAATATTACATTTAAAATAAAACAATTTATATTTTAAACACAATATTGCAAGTTACTTGTCTATTTTGTTATTATAATAATAAGTATTATTATTATTATTATTATTATTATTATTATTAT
>NW_015552576.1:299150-299988 GCF_001515605.1 Sinocyclocheilus anshuiensis
TGTTGTTGTTGTTGTTATGTTTAATTCTCAAATGAATCAGTATTTATGTACAAATTGGTTGAATGAACGATTCAGTGAATTACTCAAAGACAGTCAAGTGTCGCCACTTACTGGCATAAGGATGTCACCTTCATTTTTTAATTGATTAAACCATTTAATTATCTCAAAGAACCAAACAATTATCTGAAATAATTGCTCTGTACTTCCAGAGCAACTGATCACCACTCACTCTATGTGGTGAATGCACACAGTTGCTAGGTTTGGACTGGTTGATAAGATTTTTAAGGTAGTTATATCAAAGGGTCAACAGTTCAAGAAAATATCTCGCTAATGTCGTTAATTTGAACTTTTCAACAATGTTCCAGTGCGGTCTTGCGTCAGTCCATTACAGTGGTTCAGTCTGCGGTTGGTTCGTTTCTGCTGGTTTTGTTCTTTTCTATTTTTGGCCTATTCAACTCTCAACGTCTCAATGATCCCCGTGCGACTCTCGGGTTTGTAAATGTGTTTAACTTTTATATGAATCTGACGAGCAGCGCGGTTATGAAACTGATGTTGGCTGGTTGTTAGTAGGTTATTAAATTTCAGGACAGTGGTCCAGAGCGGAACGCTTCCCAGCCTGAGATAATGGCTTTAAAGTGATTAAATCTACTGTGGATTTCACATACTTGATTTAAGACGCAATTTTCAGTAAAGTAACCTCAAAAACTCAACACAAATTAGCCATAGCACATCTGTCTTTGCTGTAGTGTGTTCACAGTCTGTTATTTACACTTCACCCCAAAGCACACAATGAGATTGAGTGAGTGAGTGAGTGAGTGAGTGAGTGAGTGAGTGAGTG
>NW_015552576.1:300214-309365 GCF_001515605.1 Sinocyclocheilus anshuiensis
GTGTGTGTGTGTGTGTTTGTGTGTGTGTGTTTGTGTGAGTGTGTGTGTGTGTGTGTGTGTGTGTGTGTGTATAAGATTAAAGCAAACAGCAGTGTGTGTCAGTGTGTGCAGACAACAGAATAGGGCTGGCGTTGTGTCGCTCTCAGATGAATCACGCACTTCCGTGTGATTCAGTCCTCTCCCAGGATTACAGCTGTCTAAAAGAAGACACTCACACACCTCAGCGCTAAACCCACTGCCACTCACAGTCATCCAACTGACACCTCGACACACAAAACGTCTCGGGTCACAACCCCCCGTCCCCTCAGGGAACCCAGAGATAGAAGAGATTGCTCTTTTGTCAAGTATTTGGGTACCACTGACCGTGAGGCGGAAAAAAAGGAAACAAAAGATTCTTCGCCCGGCCCTCCTCCGGGGGAGGGAGTGGTGCGTTCACCATCTCCCGAAGAGCAGATCCCTCCATCTCTGGGTCACCTGTCTCAGGTCCGCTTGCTTCTCCGCTTGCCAGCAGGTTTGACAGGGGCCTGGACAGGCGAGGAGGCATGCGGGGACCCGCCCTCGGCGACGAGCAGGCGGAGGCGCGGCGGCCGGCGATTGGTCTCTCTAAGCGAGATCCCAATTCGTCAGTCATCCGACGTGACGTCAAGAGTGACCGACTGAAAGGGAACAACATCTCCCAAATGAATTTTACAGATCACATTGCTAGAGTGTTGATCACTTTTGACCAGGTTGCTGGGTGGTTGCTTAATGATCTAAAGTCAAAAGTGCCCAAAGATATTGTTTCCCACAGCCTCAGGCAGCAGGAAAATCTGGTTCTTTGGGACAGTTTGTTTCAATTAACTGGTTTAATTCACTTAACGCATATGCAATTAGATTACTAAAGCACCGGATAATGATGTGAAACATGGGTGTTTTACATGTCTAAAGCTAAAGCATATAAAGTGCATAAACTAGTCTTCATCAACTCACCTGTTTACAGAAAAAATGAGAAACCACAAAAACTGTCACTTGGCCCCTTCATTCAAGTGTTCGGTTCACGCATGGTGGCAGCTGGCTTGTATTTTATGAATCACCAAGGACAGCGGTTTCAGCTAAAAATATTCTTTACTGTTCTACTGAGGAAAAAAAAGTCACCTATATCCTAGATGGCCTGAGGGTGAGTAAATTAACAGCAAATTTTCATCCCTTTAATAATGGAAGAAGTTCAATTCCATGCAGCATTGTGAATGACAATCAATTGTGACCCTGGAGCACAAAAGCAGTCTGAAGTCGCTGGGGTATATTTGTAGCAATAGCCAACAATACATTGTATGGGTCCAAATTATCCATTTTTCTTTTATGCCAAAAATCATTATGATATTAAGTAAATATCATGTTCCATGATGATATTTTGTAAATTTCCTACCATAAATATAACAAAAGGTAATTTTTGATTAGTAATATGCATTGCTAAGGACTTCATTTGGACAACTTTAAAGGCGATTTTCTCAATATTTTGATTTTTTTGCACCCTCAGATTCCAGATTTTCAAAGAGTTGTATCTCAGCCAAATATTGTCCTAACAAACCATACATCAATGGAAAGCTTATTTATTCAGCTGTCAGATGTGTACATTATATTGTTTGACCCTTATGACTAGTTTTGTGGACCAGAGTCACAAATGATAAATGCTTGAAAAAGCTCAAATAAAAAATGTCACATATATGTGTTGGTGCAATTCTGGTCTATTCAGAATCAAGGGTAATGTAGATTTTCACCAGGAGTATGGCTGTTAAAAAAAAAATGAAATAATGTGGCTGATGGCTTTAACAGAAGCATACAGCACTGATTAACAGCCTTGTAGCTCACAAACGGTCTGTCTTTAAACTTTTGGAGTTATCGTTGAGAATCGATTCCCCTGTGAAAAAATGTATGCAGTTTTTACTTCTATAACCCAGCTGTTGTACTCTACGGTGCGGAATAATAGCAACGCTACATCAAAACATAACACTAAACTCTGAAACTAACAAAAAATAACGTGGCTTTCACAGAAACCAGTGCCATTTTTCAGGAAACAGTCAACTGTGAAGAAATAATGTCACAAAAATCAAACCGTGAAAAGTAATTTGGCAAACGGTGCAAAAACGTAGCGGAGCACTATAAAGGAGTTTGCCTTACAGTAAGTGCATCTGAAACCATCTGTAACCTCTGGCCTCAAAACACACCGGTGTCAGCGCGTGATTGACAGTGATATACAACTCCTACTGTTCTCTGTGCACTTACAGCACTTAAAGGGTTTGTGTCATGAGAAATTGATTTTTTCCTTGATCTTTTGAAATGAAAGGGTTCATGTGCTGTGAAAACTTTCACGACTCAAAAAACTCAAAAACAGCATTTATTGAAACGTCATGCCAAAAATGTCTCAAAAACAACCGGCACAGCTGTAAAGGTCTGAAGCCAGAAGACTGAAAGGCAGACAAAGAAAAAAAATGAGTGCAAACACTGCTTGGCATACGCGAGGTGGAAAGATCTGATGAGGTTTGAAAGGTTTGAACTAAGCTGTTGAAGCTAGAACTGCTAAACGCCCCTTTAAAGATGAGATTCATCTAAAGTGAAAGAAGGGAACTCTCTCAGTCAGTGTTAGCAGTGATTGGAGGTTTGCTGGGGCATTTAATCGCCGCTTCCTACAGAGAGACTGTCCTGATAATTAGTGAAAATGACTTCAGATAAAGAATTTCTGCTTAATGACACTTACAAAAATATCTAAAGCAAGATGGATGACGGCAATGAAGAGGAAAACAAAGCAACAGTCTGCCAACCAGAAGACAGAAGATAAAGCTCATGGAAGACAGTGAGAAAAAAGAAGAAGCCATGAATTACGATTAGAAAAGAAGAATTCGCAATGTCAGGCGGTCGACGGAGCTTTTGAGGTACAGATGGCGAGAGAAGGCACCGAATGAACGAGTGCGAGGTGAGGTCTTTGCTCCTACAAACAACTCTGCAGCAGTTTGTCAGAGTTGTACCGCTGGCTGAGAAAAGGAAGCAACAAACGGGAAAAGACGATCAATCAACAGCTTCTGTGCAACTCTCTTGCCTCCGCTGAGCTCAAGCTCGTTCCACGCTCCTCGCGACAGTGATGAATTACGGCGTGCCTGAGCAACCGCCTGGTCCAATTCACCTCCCTCTGATACAGGCCTGGTACCAGAGTACAAAATTAACACTCGCCGAGGGCCAAACGCAGGTAATAATAGGCTTTGACAAAGAAATAAAGAATAATGTAAGCAGGTTAACACAAAAATAGATCCCAATAAGGTGATACAAGGCTCCTGACAGCCCTGTATTTTGTGATAATGAACAGTTGGCTAAACATTTTCCCACTATTACTATTACACAGCCCCTTAACAATTAAATAAACACATGGACATTAAATATTGATTTTAGTTTTTAATCATTTAATTATCTTACTTGAAGATAAACTCATAAAAGAGCCTAGAAACTGGAGAAATAAAGAGAAATGGATAGAAATTGAGTACTATAATAATAATAATAATAATAATAATAATAATAATGATAATAAATTATATATATATATTTTAGGGACTTTGTGTGAACACAAAGTTTAAGTGAATCAAATTTAAGTGAAAAAATGTATAAAAAAATATTAGATAAGAAACTTCTGGAGGCTAATTATTTTTTCCTTTAATTTCATAGCTGCACAATTTCATGTCATACTCTACTAATCATGAAAGAACTCACAAGGAATTAATCAAATTAAAGTGATTCACTTGTTGACTGAGTGTTTTTAACTTTTGCCATAGTATAGAATTTGTCATAAGAAATGTATTTTAGAGGCAAAACCATTATTATTATTATGATTATTTATTATTATGATTATTGTTTTATTCATTTTCATAGCTTCACTACAAGTAGTGACATTTTTCTCACTACGTCTTAAATTAATAAGACATAATGATCTGCAATGTATGTCAAAACAACTAAATAATTATTTGTTGCTGGGAGAATACTATGTATTTTTACAGAAAATAATCTAAAATACAGTTTCATGGCGACAAATTGTTTTTGCTCATACCGCTCACCGCTAGCTGTCATGTTTTATTACCTCTCCTATTGGCATGTGTGACAAAAAATAAATAAATAAAATAAATAAATAAATAAAGGAATAATTCACCCAAAAATGCAACTTTTCTGAAAATGTAGTCACTGGAAGAAGCAATATGATGGATTATGGGCTCATATTTTGGTCAGAAGCAACGGTTTGAAGTTCTTAATGATGGATTTGTTTCTTACAAACAGTTTTTGTCTTCGCAGGATGTTAACTGATGGACCGGAGTGGTGTGGATTACTTGTGAAGTTTTTATCAGCTGTTTGGACTCTCATTCTGATGGCACCCATTCACTGCAGAGGATCCATTGCTGAGCAAGTGATGCAATGCTACATTTCTCCAAATCTGATGAAGAAACAAACTCATTTACGTCTATGGCCTGAGGATGAGGACATTTTAACTCTTCCTTTCATTTTGCTCCACATCTGGTACTTCCTCTGAATTGCTCTTTATCCATAACATTTAGTCGCTGTCACGTTTTCATTCTGGTTCTTTAGTCAGTGCAGATTTACCAGTCATTCATCTTCTCTTCCTCAGTGTTGAGACTACAGGTGTGCATGAAGCTGTCTGATTAAACGCCAGCTTCATTTGAATGCAAACAAAAAATATGCTGCAAACGATGTCGTTCATAACTGCTCTTCTTGTACTCCATCCCATCACTATCATTTGAAAAAATGTAGGCGTCACTGATAAAGCCTTCTGCTCCTCTGGTGATATTCTATGAGTTATCATAATAAGGCTGTGTTTTGTGCTGCTGAAGCCTGTTATCTCAACAGCTCTTACACTAGAGATCATTTCAAGGTCCGTGTCTGACACTATTAGAGCCCTTCAATCATCTTTATCAGAACAAAATGCTCTTATCAGTTTAAAACACACTATGCAACTACATATAATAAAATATACCATACATCCATTAACAAAGTCCATGTTCATGCTAAAAAAGTTTTGGGAGTGATTTAAATACAGGACTAAATCTCCTAAATTATCGCTGTGTGTGTGTGTGTGTGTGTACAGAATATAGAGTCACTCCCAAACTCACAATGGTTGACAATGACAACGACAGCATTGATTTGGATTCGCTAAATGGATTTATCTGTGGCTTCTGCACTTCCGTAAATACAACACAATTCAAAAGACTCAAGGGACAAAATGTTCTGCCGAATGTACTGACAATGTTTATTTGTAAAACCTAAAATAGACTTCAATATAATTTCTACTGAAATCTGTATGTCATGTATTTAAATATATCTGTGATCATGAAGTTTCAGTTTAGTACAATAATTTTAGTACACTAATTTTAGTACAATAAGTGAGTGAGTGAGTGAGTGAGTGAGTGACTGAATAACTAAATAACTAATTAAATAAATTATATTTCTGTCATGACAACTCTCGGAGGGATTGGCATGGTAATGTACATGACAATGTTAATGTATTTGGTCTTGGCAGAATAGACCTGCTACGCTGCTGCTGCGGCAGAGCAAGTACCGAGACTTGCTACTGCCAATACATCCACAACATGCTGCTGTGAGCATGTAAGAAATACTGCTGCTGCAAATATAACATACATGAAATAACCCTCATATAGCATACATGAATCACCTCGTAGCAGATCTATACAGGTGGAGCTGGGGAAGGAGGAGGGTTTCTGAAGCAAGTTGCAACTGCTACAGCAAGCACTAGTCATATATTTGAATGTTGAGCAGCGAGCTCGTTGGCTACCGATACAGGAGAGAACCAATCAGCTGTGGCATGTGATAATGATGTAATTAGGTCAGACTGAGTTAGACCTATTTTACTCTTAACATACTGGTTGACACAACAGTTGAAATGCAGTGGAAAATGCATTCTAATGCAGGTATCAGTTGGGTAAATTGGATTGAAAAATGTGGTTGTCACTCAAATTAACTGAACTCAGTGTGTACAGAACAGAAGTAAAAATAGGAGTGACAACTGTATTTATGTGGTCAAACAAAAGAACAAAAAACAAAACAATTGAAAACAACAGTGTCAATCGGCATTAACTCACAGTAAAGCAGGAACTGGTGTGTAATAAAATGGCCATTTTGAACGAATGAGCCAATGTTTAAAACGTTCAGAAAAGACTGAAACATCATCTCTCTCAGCATGAGTTCATGCACTCACTTTCTTTGTTTCATACAAGAAAGTAAACACACACACACAAATAACCTGTGGGCAGCGGCATAAGCATCAGTGTCACAGGTCTACACGGAGTCACGGACCGATCTGGAGGAATTACCAAGACCGGCAGAGAATGTGCTCGGCTCTTCACTCTGTATTACTGTCAATGGCTCTTCATGCGTGAGGGCAATCCGGCTCAGAGATCGTAGCGCTGCCTCAAACGCTCTCGACTGTCCACAGAGACATCTCAACACAAATCAAAGCTCGTCAGTGACCGATTTGGAACACTCTCAATGATCAGCAAACCCTCGATACACAAATAACGCTCCACATGTGGCATCTGACTCACAACTGATTCCAACAGAGTCTGGTGTTAGCATGTTGCTAAGCTAACAATGTGATGAGTTTATATTATAGGAGAGAAATGGAAAATATTTGTCATACTACATTATTAGAGGATACATTTGTGAAAAAAAGTGCGCTTAACTGTATTCAGTGTGCAAGTGTAGTGTTGGCTACTTTAAATCTTTAAAGTACATATTTTCATTTCAAAAATCAATCAATCAATCAAATACTGTACTTACAGCTAATATTAATGAAATAAAAGGCAACTTAAATAAAGTACACTTTCATGATTATGTTTCTTAACACACTTAAGTGCGCTTTTAAAAACTGCACTTCATAAAGTTGAATTAAACATTTTCGAAATAGCCAAATTAAATCATTGTGTTTTAATCTTTTGTCATGCTTTAAAGTAGTGCACTTGATGTATTGACTAACATACTAAAGCACATGTAAAGTACTTGATTTTCATTTTAACTGTAGTGTGTTATTTCCTATTACATTTAAGGTTAATACATTTTAATTGCACTAAATTGAAACTTCATTGTTTATTTGTTTATTTTTTATTACAAATATATTTAAATGCATGACATACAAGTTTCAATAGAAATTGCATTGAAGTATATTTTAGTTTAACGTTACCATTAATTATTGTCAGTATTCTCAGGAGTAAACTTTAACCATATTTCAAACACAATAGAAGTAATTATACGAAATTACATATAACTTGTACTTAAATCCGACTTAAGTGGGTCTAAAGTTCAGCTAAATGCATTTAAAATAAGTTTAAACAGCAATGCATTTTTATTTATCTGCAATTAACATTTCACAATTAGCAATGAAGTGTCCGAAAACATTCGGAAAGTGTGCTATTTCCATAATAAGCACTCTTTTCAAAGTGTACTTCTTAAGAAGTGCATGTGATTTAAACATTTACATGAAATATGTGTTTATGTGAGTTTGTTCACAGCATACCAACTTATATCAAATAACATCACATAAAACACTTCGTGTGGGGAAACGCTGAGCTTCCCAGCTTGCGCTAGCGCCTCCGTTTCTCAAAGAACGCTATAAGCGACAGCTCCTGAGGGAGTCCCGAGCAACAAAAAAGACACATCTCAAAAGTTAGCACCGTTTAAAGGCCAACCAAGTCTGAGAGAGAAGCGTTTAATCCACACCATGCCGCCTCAGTGCTTTTAATTAATCTATTTCATGCCCTAACGATACACACACCGCCGTTCGCCGAGAACGTGAAGGAGATTCGCCGTCTCGCCAATTGCCTGACAAGTGCGCACGGTTGTGCTTTGAAGTGTCCAAGCCTTTGAGCCTCTTGTGAGGAAGATATGTGCAAGCGGTTTAGGCTGCTGAAGAACTGGATTACATTGCCTCTACTTTTCCAATTAATTATCCGGCTGTTTGGGAGATGAGCACGAGGGCACCGCAGGGTTTCTGACTGAGAGCCCACGCG
The DNA here is from genome assembly GCF_001515605.1 of Sinocyclocheilus anshuiensis. NCBI lineage: Eukaryota > Metazoa > Chordata > Actinopteri > Cypriniformes > Cyprinidae > Sinocyclocheilus > Sinocyclocheilus anshuiensis. The sequence continues at coordinate 308,266 of NW_015552576.1, forward strand.
CTCCAAAATAGAGTAATGAAGCCCAACGAGTGCGCAGCGATAGAAAAGATGGAACTTTGTCCAAGTGAACATCAGAAATAGCTTTATTCAAAGACGTCTGTGGGTGTAGTGTTGGTTCACCATCTTAGGAGAATTACGTAAACATGATCAAATTTAATTAAGTCGCTTTTCCTCGCTCGCACTTTTGATGAAGTGTTTGCGGTTCAGTTGAAGTGAGACACGGAGATGCAGACTTTAAAAAGCATTAGCTTGGGGTCAGTAGCAGCTCCCAGCACAGTCCCTGGAGACCTGAAAGTGATGTTTAAAAGGGAAGGAAGCCATTAACCTGAGGGAGGATATTTTCCAAAGGTCAACCGATTACTGGGCTTTTGTGTATAGTGGCGGTTTGCTGGGTAAACCATTCAGGTGATGATATTAGTGCTGTTTGCCTGCTTATACTGAGAGTTAGTGATGTGAAAAAACCTCTAACCCGTCCATCATCATTTGTGCTGTAGACATGAAGGATACTTTAAAGCATGGGGGCTCATTGAGGAGAGGGGTGCTCATATTTTTCTGTTTGGTTTCAGTGAATGAAAACTAACTGAATTCATTAAAACCCCTGGCTGTATCTGGGAACTAGAATTTCAGAGATTGGGGAAATTGTAGAAAACTCGCCAGATTCTCACATTATTCCAGTTGAAATGGCTGTTCTTCCACAGGCATGCACCAGTCAAGTTCACTTCAGGAAACCGAGCTTTACAGGTATAACATTAATTTCTATTACAAGTGACTAGTATATTATAAGAGTATATTACCGTATTGACCCAAATATAAGACCATGTTTTTTTCTTGGAAATACATCTGAAAAAACGCGGTCGTCTTATATTCAGGGTCTAGACTTTGACATGTCAATAATACACCCACAACAATAGGTGGCGCCAAATACGCATAAAACGAGTGTGCCATGAAATACGTAATGTAATGTGTGTTGTAAAGATAGCGAGTAAAAACAAAAGAGAAAAAAAGCTTACAGCTGCATGAGTTGTGACTGTCACGTTAGCCTGATGGGACCAAACTCCCTTTGTGATTTTAAAACGTAAGACAGTACCCAGATTTGAAGA
>NW_015552576.1:311429-315704 GCF_001515605.1 Sinocyclocheilus anshuiensis
ATTACACTACTAAAATATTACAAAATATGTTAAGAATTGTTCCCAAGACTTAGCAATTTGCTCCCATGTGTGTGGGGCTCTGCAGATATATGATGTGGAATGTTATGCTTCAGTAAAAAAAGGGGATATTTAAATTCTAATCTGCAATATAAAATTGTAAATATTAAATAGCATATAGCCTGTCGCACTGCATGTTTCAGAGTAGATCAGTTCATCGTGTGACTCCAGTGTTTTCAGTTATGCTTTATTTTCACTTTCACATAATTTCCGACATTTTTGTGCACAGATGATTACAGCATTTCATTGGAATGAGACGTTTCTAAACCTGTTTTCACAGAAGCTGCCATTTTCTGCCAAAATAAATGTTTGAGGGTTTAATTACTTGGAACTGCAAAATTAATTTCTTGCAGTTTTCTGCAAAATTAAGACTTAAGTATTGTGATTTTACTATTTATTTATTTTATTTTATTTTTATTTATTTTACAGTGCAGTTGTTTTGCAATAGTAATATATTACTGTCTTGGTGCAATAATAATAATTAATAATAATACAATTAAGAGTAATTTGCTCCGTGTTTGCTTCCAAGTTGCCTCATAAAGTTTATAAATAGTATGGCCATCAAAATAAATGGTTGTAGTAGCATCTCAAAGGCCACAAATCTGGTGGTCTCCAAACTATAAATATTACTGAAACTCATATCTTCAGTGGAAAATGTCCTTTCTGTGTTTGATGTATTTGACGTCATAGGTCCATATTCAGGTTAAAATGCCACATCCTGTTATATGTGAAGCCCATGATCACCATCTGTCTCTGTGAGAATATTAAAATGTCTTTGAAAGTGTTCTGTAATGCATTTTGAAATGGTTTTAGGAATCCTCTGAACCCTGAAGCTTCCGGGGGTCATGTGAGCTAAGCCAGCTAATAAGCATGAGAGCTGGAAAAATAAAGCAGCAAAATCAAAGAAATGTCCTCCAGTGAGAGACTGCCGGACTCAAAGAGATGTTTTTATTCTTTCAGGCTCGGAAAAGGACTGAAATTTGTCTGTTCCCCTGTTATTTTGTCCGAGGGGCTTTCATTAAAATAACAAACATTGACTTTGGAAAAGCCATGAAAAGAGTAATGACTTTGAGACGGAGTGTGGCACGTGTGCGTGCTCGGGCCGGGGGTGACGATCAGTCAACACGCGCTGAGATAGGAGATTTTAATTATCTCGCCCTCGCTGCGAAGGTTACTATTTGTAGAGCAAACTACATCCTGCTGCTTGAGCTGTACACACAGAAAAAGAAGAGCTTTTGTTTACTTTCAGGAAAAGACCAGTCTGACATTTCCCCCTCTCGCACGCCTCGCTGGAAGTGTCTCTTTCAACCTCCTGATATTTTTATTCCTGCGCTGACGCCGTTTCCCAGCATCCTTATCGTCTGGTCCTGTCAGGGCTTCGGCTGGCCGGGGTTCACAGCTGTCTCCTTACAGCCAACTTTATTTCGGGAAAGAGAGACAGGCACTGAGGAGAGAAACCTCCCTAAACTAGCTCCCTTGTTAGACCTTACACATTTGGACCTCGTCTTAGTGAAAATAGATGCGATGTCCTGGAAGGGTCACACGTTACGCTCTGATTGGTTAGACTCGGGCCAGACTCTGCATGTGCTTTTTCAGTGCAAAAACCTCTCCATTTAAGAATTAACACTTTACACCTTTACCATTAAATGAAGTCATTATCATTATTTTCTTCTACTTAAATGATACTTAGAATAGCGAAATTAAGCTGCTGTCACATTAACCACATTTCTGTGAAATTTTGGGGGCAAGAAATGTTGCCGTCTTGTCAAAAGTGTCAGCTCACACAGAAGCCACTTTTAAACCCAGCAGCTGTTTAATGTGGTCAAATTGTGTGCTCAACACAAGCAAAATCGGCATGGGAAACTTTTCCACCATCACTCAAAACCCCTGATTGTGTGGATTCCTATTTAACTGACTTGATAGCACCTCTAAAACGTTGCCGTACATTGTTAAGTGTGAGCAAAGCTTTAGTGCTAAAACCAGGCAGTAAACTGAATTTTATTTAAAAGAGATGTTTATGCACATTTTCTATTGATCGAGGCAGCAGCAAGTCATCAAATGAAGATGAAATGATAGAGAAAAGCATTTCAACTGGAAATATATCAAGACATGGAGTGTAAACAAGTGCGCTTTCTGCATCTGAATGTAATAATTGACCACTACGGATTTTTTTTTTCATGTAAGACAGCATGTGTCACTGCAATAAACAGCATATTTTATTTTACATAATATTTACTAAATTACAAATAAAAAATAAATACATTGAAAAATAAATAAATATGTGAACTAAAAAGACAGCAATCTCATGATCTTGATTTTGTATGAAAATGATCTTGTAATCCTATAGCAATTTTCGCAATTAAAGAAAATGTTAAAAAATATAAACAAAGAAGTAAACACTGTAATCAACAGTGCACTCTGTAATCTGGAAATCATATTTTCTCAAATAAAGATGGCATGAAAATGACATAGCGCCCATTTAATTAAAGGGGTCATATCATGCGATTTCAAGTTTTCCTTTCTCTTTGGAGTGTTACAAGCTGTTCATGAATAGATAAGATCCCTGAAGTTGCAAAGACTAAAGTCTCAAAACCAAAGAGATATTCTTTATCAAAGTTAAGACTCTGCCACGCCCCCCTAAAACAGCTCGTTCTAACACGCCCCCACATATCTAGGTCACTATGTGGGAATATTAGCATAATGCGGCCCAAATGTGCACGCAAAGAAAGAAGGCGTGGTTTCAGTAACCGAAGGGTCACACGTTACGCTCTGATTGGTTAGACTCGGGCCAGACTCTACGTGCTTTTTCAGTGCAAAAACCTCTCCATTTAAGAATTAACACTTTACACCTTTACCATTAAATGAAGTCATTATCATTATTTTCTTCTACTTAAATGATACTTAGAATAGCGAAATTAAGCTGCTGTCACATTAACCACATTTCTGTGAAATTTTAGGGGCAAGAAATGTTGCCGTCTTGTCAAAAGTGTCAGCTCACACAGAAGCCACTTTTAAACCCAGCAGCTGTTTAATGTGGTCAAATTGTGTGCTCAACACAAGCAAAATCGGCATGGGAAACTTTTCCACCATCACTCAAAACCCCTGATTGTGTGGATTCCTATTTAACTGACTTGATAGCACCTCTAAAACGTTGCCGTACATTGTTAAGTGTGAGCAAAGCTTTAGTGCTAAAACCAGGCAGTAAACTGAATTTTATTTAAAAGAGATGTTTATGCACATTTTCTATTGATCGAGGCAGCAGCAAGTCATCAAATGAAGATGAAATGATAGAGAAAAGCATTTCAACTGGAAATATATCAAGACATGGAGTGTAAACAAGTGCGCTTTCTGCATCTGAATGTAATAATTGACCACTACGGATTTTTTTTTTCATGTAAGACAGCATGTGTCACTGCAATAAACAGCATATTTTATTTTACATAATATTTACTAAATTACAAATAAAAAATAAATACATTGAAAAATAAATAAATATGTGAACTAAAAAGACAGCAATCTCATGATCTTGATTTTGTATGAAAATGATCTTGTAATCCTATAGCAATTTTCGCAATTAAAGAAAATGTTAAAAAATATAAACAAAGAAGTAAACACTGTAATCAACAGTGCACTCTGTAATCTGGAAATCATATTTTCTCAAATAAAGATGGCATGAAAATGACATAGCGCCCATTTAATTAAAGGGGTCATATCATGCGATTTCAAGTTTTCCTTTCTCTTTGGAGTGTTACAAGCTGTTCATGAATAGATAAGATCCCTGAAGTTGCAAAGACTAAAGTCTCAAAACCAAAGAGATATTCTTTATCAAAGTTAAGACTCTGCCACGCCCCCCTAAAACAGCTCGTTCTAACACGCCCCCACATATCTAGGTCACTATGTGGGAATATTAGCATAATGCGGCCCAAATGTGCACGCAAAGAAAGAAGGCGTGGTTTCAGTAACCGCAGTTAGTGTTGAAGCAGCCATGTCAGGGAGACGCTGTGTGTTTCTAGGCGAAAGCAAAAGCACTTTATTTGGCCTTCTGAAAGTAGATGCATTTAGGAATCTTTAAGATCACTTACAACAGAACAGCAATGCATTTTATGGACGACCGTTTCATGAACCTAGGAGAGGAGGTAATTCTGACTTTGCTATGACAATCTGGCGCTTCTGAATCAGCGACTGTAAGTATGTTTTGTTATTAGTTTAAGTATTTGC
>NW_015552576.1:315800-327432 GCF_001515605.1 Sinocyclocheilus anshuiensis
ATATATATATACTAGAAGCTGGGTGTGCTCCTCAAGAGGACTATGGTATTGTAAATTTATTAAAGTCTTATATATTTTATATTTGCAGTTTTTCAAAGTACAACTGTTTACATGTAGTAGAAAGGTAAGCAAAAGAAATGTAATAACTTAATACTGATCTTCATTATGTTATGTGCAGGAAAAAAACACGAACTTCTGCGGAGAGTAATGTTCGCGCTGCGCTGTCAGCTCGGTGGCGCTAGTAAACACGTCCTCTCTGCGCTGTCGAGTCAGTCGTGCAGCTCGGTCCATTGAGCCACGCCGATGACAGGTCAGCGCGGCGCGAACACTGTAATACTGCGCTGTTTCATCCCACTTTTGGGTTGTTTGGCTTCCCTTACTTTGGCCTTAAGCCTGCAGCACTAGCCGGTGTGTTCGACTAGAAGAGGTGTGGCGCAGATCGATCAGTGTTTGACATCCGCGAGAGCGATTCGAAAGCGCACGGAGCAGTCTGCTCTCTTTAGCTCTCATGGATAATGTAATCTTGTTAAAATTGATTTCATAAAATTGGTATCGAAAAAAGTATCGTTCAGGAACCGGTATCGAAGTCAAGGTATCGGTATCGGTATTGATATCGAACATTTTTGAATGATACCCAGCCCTAACTGTATTTCCACTTCTGTTATGTTACCCTTTAAAGTAGTCAGCACTACTTTGGGATGGAACAAATACTTACTACATATTTTCTACTTTTTTTTTTTGATTGATTGATTGGTTGGTTGGTTGGTTGATTGGTTGATTGTTTGGTCGGTCGGTCGGTCGGTCGGTCGGTCGGTCGGTTGGTTGGTTGATTGGTTGGTTGGTTGGTTGGTCGGTTGGTTGGTTGGTTGGTCGATTGGTTGGTTGGTCGGTTGGTTGGTTGGTTGGTTGATTGATTGATTGTTATTTCTGTACAAAGTAGGCTATGCCATGTTTTTTTTTAGTTCACCTCATTGCACAGACTTCAGAAATTAATTGTTTTATACTTTTCAAAAATATCTGAAAAATTTGATGAATGAAATTAAAATCACTTGGACAAGTTCTAAGCATAAGCTGTCAAAAATATGACAGCTTTGTAGAAATTACGTTCTTTTTCCGAAGCAATAAAGTGACCCTGAAAATTATTTCCAAATTTAAGCGTGACCTGCTCATTAAAGTGAATTTCCTTCTCATTAACGTTAAACCAACTGGCCCATTTTTGGTAGAGTCTATGAAGAGTGCTGCTAAGAAACGACGAAACTGATTTTCTCCCAGCGTACTATCTCTGCCTCTCCTCAAATCTGTCTTATCGATCAGCGTATCGAGCTCTGAAAGTCCTATTTAGTTCACACAGACGCTCTCCTAATATCATCCCATTGATCGGCAGCTAAAGTCAGCGTGCTCGACATCGCGTATGCCGGGATGTTCCGATACTGCAAAAAGTGTATTCATTTTAGCATGTTTACTTGCGTCAGGGACATAAAAATTTCCACCTACACACAAATCCGAACGAATCACGTCGAAATTGTTAGCAGATAAACAGCAATCATGGCCGGACAGAAGAGGTGATAATTGCAGCCGAGTCCATCAAAACGCATATCAATGGCATCTGAATGAGTCTTATCTGCAGAAAGATTTCAGTGTATCTGATAATTGCAGAAACAAAGCATCTTTTGTGCTTTAATTGGGCCGCCGTGTGGGTCTGGGAAGAGAGACTCAATCAGTAGGCCATCAAGGGACTCGTCCTACGTGCTGTCAGTCAAACGCTCCTCTACACGATAAAACGGCCAGATTAAATTGCTTTCTCTGCTGCTCAGAATTAGGGTGGGCTGAAATTGTGTTTTTTTTTTCTTTTCCTCATATGAAAGTCTCCAAAGAGAGAATTGATCTTCAGTGAAATAACTTTGGCTGCGAGAGATGGAATTGCAGGGAACAGGATTTTTATGAAAAATGCCTCTCGCCGTCACGGGTGTCAACAGACATTAGTTATAACGCTGGGGAATATGATGGCGTTCTGCTGAACTGATGCAGAGGAACGCTGATATCAGCTAGCCATAAACATAAACATTTTGTTTTTATGATATGCGTTTGAGGTGCACTCAAAAATATTTAAATGAGGACTAGTGATATTGTCATTTATTTTAGCTGCTGGGTCCAAATGTTCCATGTAATTTGTCTTATTTTTAAAGATAAACTGTGCCTCAAAACTGTGCTTATGAAGCTTCAAATAACAAATGCATCCCCTCTGGAAATTAAATATGTATGTGATTTAGGAAGAAATATGATCTTACCATATTTTACAAGTTGATGGGTTAAGTATGAATTTCCACGATTTAATTAGAATGAGAATGTTTTTTTATTAAAAAACTAAGTCTAACTAACTAACAGTCAATGGAACTGCTTTGGACTCAAAGCTGGATATAATTTGACAAGGCCATCAGATTTGGCACGACACCAGTTGATTTATTTATTACTGCATATGAAAATCTAAAACAACATCTAGCCTTCCACCAATTACTAACAGAACACTTTCCTCTGAGCCGTTTCATTTGTCATTTAGAGGAAATGGCTTTCTTTTGAATTTAGAGAACTATACTTCATTAAGCATAATCACGCTTTTAAAAGACAAACACAGCTTGCACACGCACCCAGACACGCATGCGGTTACTGATGAAAACGTCAATGCATTCTGAAGCTTTAATTACCGGCTGTGACATTGCACAAAAAGACTAAATAAGACATGTCAGTTGGACTCACAACTCAGCTCCATAGCCTTTATAGTCTTGACACTTCACGGAGGAAATTACAATTATCCACTGTCATTTCAGAAATTGCACAGCAATAAAAATATGCTTAAGGTCGCTCAAGCTGTCACAATTTTAAGACGTTCACAAATCATTGATCATGCATTACTGTTATATGTTCCCTGTGTGGCTCTTTCTGTGAAGACAAGCCATTTAATGACACACTCCTTCCTGTCAAAACTCAAATGTCACTTTTGGTCGGGGGAAAAAAACAGATATTTGCAGCACAATATGTCTGTTTCATCAGCTTGCATTATGATATATTGACTGATCTTGCATTACCATAACTATGAAGCTTACAGTATAAAGTCTGGTCCACTTAACAGGCAATTTATTCTGATAGATAGATAGATAGATAGATAAGCCTTTATAGTCTTGACACTTCACGGAGGAAATTACAATTATTCACTGTCATTTCAGAAATTGCACAGCAATAAAAATATGCTTAAGGTCGCTCGAGCTGTCACAATTTTAAGATGTTCACAAATCATTGATCATGCATTACTGTTATATGTTCCCTGTGTGGCTCTTTCTGTGAAGACAAGCCATTTAATGACACACTCCTTCCTGTCAAAACTCAAATGTCACTTTTGGTCGGGGGAAAAAAACAGATATTTGCAGCACAATATGTCTGTTTCATCAGCTTGCATTATGATATATTGACTGATCTTGCATTACCATAACTATGAAGCTTACAGTATAAAGTCTGGTCCACTTAACAGGCAATTTATTCTGATAGATAGATAGATAGATAGATACATAGATAGATAGATAGATAGATAGATATAGGTACTATCAGACAGATAGAAACTAATTTTATAAGTCCTGGAAATCGTGTGAAACCAGCCAATCAGATTAAAGCTTGCCATATTGAGAAAGTTATTTTTTGTGTACAATATGCATTCGATGGCCAAAAATGGGAAAATAATTAGTATTTTAGCACTTTTGGTTCCATCGCCCTGAAGTCAATGGGATTTTTGAATGTTTTTTTTGGGGAGGTGAAATTCCTGAAAAAAGGTTTGTGGTTACCAAAAGCTCAAGATACTTCCACATTTTATTCTACGACATAAAATACACCCTAATAACGAGACTTTGTGATTTTTTTTTAAGCTTTACTCCTTTTGAAAAAGTCAGTGGTTAGCAAGTGTTTAAACGGGTAAGCTACTCACTAGTCACTTTCACAGGTTTGTTGTGTTATTAATTGAGCTCTAGCAAACTATTCAAACTCAAAGGGAAAATGCTTTTTAAATATTGTGCATTTTGGAGTCATGTGACCGTGGTGTAGTTCATTTATAGCCCACGTTTAGCTTTTTACTTCTAGCTATTGTATTTTCAGTCTTCAAACTCCATTCAGTTTGAATGTTGTTCAGTTGTTCAGTTGTAAAGAATGTCTTTACGAATGCAATGTGTAAGAATCCTAAACATTTGTCTCTCACAGAGCTTATTTTCTGCAGCAATCCAAAAGCCAATGGAAAAATCCTATTGAGTTTTTTTTTTTTTTTAACTGAGTGAAACCAGGGTGATGTGAACTTCTGGATTTGCCTGCAAAAACACCTCATCACTGCAGCACTCAGTGCACCATGGGTGGTCTAACCTGAGGATAGCGCCTCGAACTCTTGAAATACCCTCTCATATTTTCTGGGAAGCTGTCTGGTGTCAGTGTGACTGACTCACGGTGACTTAAAAGGTGGCCTTTGGTTCATATTCAAATGGCCGTCCATTTTAGCAGGACTCACACTAATGGCAGTGAACAGCCCATCATTATCACTTCACATATTACCCACAGATCCCCCTCCCACATACACCTGCCTACCTGGATATCAATTATCCTGACAAGACCAGTCGTCTCTGTTCTGGTGTCAGTCCAGCCCTCGCTGTCTGTCTCACACTCAAATCCCCTCCAGAAATAGCCAGCGCAGCTCATAAGCAGAATCAAGGCTCCTCGAGCCCCTCATTCCAGCTTATATGTCTCCTTCATGCTTTGGCAGGCAAACAGAGTTGGGATTGTTTGCCTGCGGAGGGTAAACTATGCATCGGCACACTCTGTGCTTTATAAACAACCACATAACTTTCCAGTACCTCAGGACCAGACGGTAATGACTTCAGAGACTCTCCAATAGGTGTGTGAGTATTTCTCATAGACTTCCGAATGAACCGAATCCACACGAAGCCCACAATTCCATCATTATCTGCTCATTATTGTACTGCTGTTGCCCAGGGCCATGAGGGAGAGCTAATAGAGGAACTTGCTGCTTCAAATTGGAGTCAAAGAGAAGTTTTGTGCTACCTTTAAACGAACCGTTTTCTCAGAAAATGTGTCACCAGAATGAAGCCTGTGCAGAAGCTCTCAATGCTGTTGCATTTTTAAACTATTTGCTTCAAATCAAATGACAATTTTGCATTCTGTGAAAACCACGTGACCACTGACGTCATTGAAGTTCGGTTTGAGAATTGTCCCAGCATGGTTCGCATAGGACTGTTTAAAAGTGTTTAATGTTCAATTATTTTGCAATTACTAGTACCATTTAAATTACACTTCTGCATTGTGGAGAAGAGTGGAGCATTTGCTGTGGACTGGTACAGCACATGTTATATGGCTACTTAATTGGGTCACTTTTTTCAGTGTGCTTAAAGGGGTCATCGGATGACCATTTTCCACAAGATTATATCATTCATTTGGGTCTTAATGAAAAGTATATAATAGGGCTGCCCCCTAATAGTCGACCAGAAGAAGCTTGGACGACCAAAATTGTATTAGTCACTTAGTCACAGAAAAGAAAATTCACATTGGCGAAGTCACACAGTCCGTGATGGACAGATCATTAACAGATGGTCTTTGTGGCAATACAGTGCATATACTGTATATACATATATATACACTAGTAGTCGTTCATTTTAAATTACTTCAACATTCAACAAAACTTAGTTTTACTTCCAGTTAACTGAATATTTTACTTCAGCTCAATGACAAGACAGAAAATCAATTTCTTCAGTTGGATCAAGTATAAAATGTTCTTTGGAGTAACGGCAAGGCATATGTACTTTTCTCAGTGTGTGTAATAAGTGGGATAATGTTCATCCAGCCGGTTGTTGTCTCAGAATAATCTCCTTCAGGGTGATGTTTATTCTGAAACAACAACCATGGCAATACAGTGCATATACTGTATATACATATATATATACACTAGTAGTCGTTCATTTTAAATTACTTAAACATTCAACAAAACTTAGTTTTACTTCCAGTTAACTGAATATTTTACTTCAGCTCAATGACAAGACAGAAAATCAATTTCTTCAGTTGGATCAAGTATAAAATGTTCTTTGGAGTAACGGCAAGGCATATGTACTTTTCTCAGTGTGTGTAATAAGTGGGATAATGTTCATCCAGCCGGTTGTTGTCTCAGAATAATCTCCTTCAGGGTGATGTTTATTCTGAAACAACAACCAGCTAGATGTACGTTATCCCTTATTAAAGACATTACATTGCCAAATTATATTGCCAAGCTCCAAAAACGGCATAAAAGTAGTACATGCTTCATATGGCTATGGCACACATGACAGCTTTATGTGAAGAATGAGTCTTTCACCAATAGTTTTCCCCTCTGCTGGAGCTCAACAATCGCATTTGCTCTTGTGTTCAGTTCAAAAATTATGCTTTTGGATGCATTGCACCAGATTTGACATCACTGACACCAAAACACCACTGGTTCTCGTTACGTGACGGATCGTGAAGTGACATGTTTAAGCATTAGTCGACTAATCGCACGTTTATTAATAAACTCATCGTTATAATGAGCCTTTAATTGCCTGCATAGCCTAACTTGCACTTAAACGCATGCATAAAGCTTGCCACAGCGCACCGGCAGTAATGATTATGAATGTGTCAGTTAAAAACAGTAAGGAGGCTGCATTAACATTTTAATAATTTTATAAACTAGTGCTTTCTTTGTTTTCGGTTTAAGTCGGCAACACTGACTCGTCATTTTCACAGATGATGCGGTGTAGTGATGTGCCTGTATGCATGTTTCATATGGGTTACATAATCTGAGAATGTTTGTTTTTCATTTGAATTGGTTAATTTGAAAGTGGGCATTTCACTCTCTGTAGATATATTTTTAATGTCTCTAAGGCAAAGGAGTTTCGCGCTCAAGTTCACAGACAGAGACGGCAGAAAGCGCTTCATGTTGCTTTCATTATTTTACAAAAGCGCGTTTTTAGGGGTTCAAGCACGTAGTGCTGAAACCCTATTGTAGTTGTAAGGATTTTTTAAAATTATTCTTCTTCTTCCCTAAAACTGATCGTGCAGCCCAAACCGTAAGGCCTAGAGAGCTGACACTTGATCAGATTGTAGTAGTCTTGACCGCTACTCAGATCCAAAGACTCGCCCCAATCGGCCCAAAGGGGGCACTACAGCGCAAAAAAACAAACATTTCAGACATTTTTGGCCCTAGCTCGTACACCGTTTGTCGTAATCTCAAAAACTTTACATTGTTGCAATCCTTGGTTCAACACGAACAAGAATGGAGTATGACAGATTTGCTCTACGAAGTCCGGTTTTTCCACAAAATGTAGTTATATCCGAAACCTACTTTTGCAAACTAGTCCTAGGTTTTTCACCTGATCAGAACCAAACCACTGCAGCAATGTTCTTGGGACAGTGAATATCATATAATTATCAAAGAAAAAAAATCTCGCACAATAGTACGCAAAAACGTTCTCTGCTAATTTTAGCCAATTAATAAATTTAGCTGTAACTCTTGAACGGAATGAGATATCTACACCAAATTTGGCACACATGTGTACGAGCTCAATCTTTAGTAAAAAATAAATAAATAAAAATTGCGCAGCTCTGCCACTTGGTGGCACTATAAGGTGGAAAATAAATAACCTATAACTACACAACCATTGGTCCGAACGACTTGAAAATTGGTATGCAGTGTCTTTGTACGAAGTGGCACAAGCATCTATGAGGACATTCGCGTATCTCAAAAAACATGGTCGCCATTGGCTAAAGAAATTTAAGCACCTATTAGACAAGTTTAACAGAGGTCGATCGGAACGAAACTCGGTGGGCATGTTCAACTCATGGCCCTAAAGATCTGTACGAATTTTGAAAGAAATCAGTCACTGGGGTGCGACATTGAGAAAGTGCATAAATGATTGTATATTGCACGATTTTTCACACTTAAAAAGGCTTCAAAAACACAAGAGTTATATGGTAAATGGCCTCAAATTGCTAAAAAAAAAATGCTCATATATCCACACATACACTAGATCTCCATATCATATGATACATCTCCTCATTCTGAACAACTTTGCCTATAGGATCACTGCTGTCAATCAAATTGTTCTTTAAATATTTGAGTTTATTAAAAAAAAATAACTACTTTTGTAAACTAGTCCTAGGTTTTTAACTCAAAATCAATAAAATCAGTGCAGTACAATGCTCTAGACTCTCTAGGTCAAAAAAAAAGTTGAACATTTGCATTTGGACAACTATAAACCGGTCATTTTATAATATGTTCTTTACATAGTGTACCCAAAGGCTTATAAATCCTAAAAGCAAGCCCACAACTTCTCAAAACTGTGTAAAATTATGCATAATTTCATTTTAAACAAGCATGCAATTTAAATTAGATTGGGCAAAAAATAACACTATAATAGTTACAAAGGTTAAAAACACAGTGTTGTGTGAGGAATTGCATGAAATAACAATTATAACCACTAGATGGAAGACGAAGACCATTAATGGGCTCATTCAACTCACTAAAACAGTACTGTACATGGGTTTCCTTATGGATTCATGCTTAGACATTATAAAATCACTGTTATAACATTTAAAATCACATTTACTCAAAGTACCATTTTGTTCATACAGACATATCAGTTTTTACAATTATGCCATATTATGATTACAGTGAAACCTGAAAATGACATATAAACATAAAAAGAGAAGACTTGCAATAAGTATTGTGTCACCTATCATTTACTTCAAATATCTATATCTAATCTATAACAAAATGTAAGCAAGCCCACAACTTCTCAAAACTGAGTAAAATTAAAATTAAAATTGCTTTCTGCAATTTAAATTAGATTGGGCAAAAAATAACACTATAATAGTTACAAAGGTTAAAAACACAGTGTTGTGTGAGGAATTGCATGAAATAACAATTATAACCACTAGATGGAAGACGAAGACCATTAATGGGCTCATTCAACTCACTAAAACAGTACTGTACATGGGTTTCCTTATGGATTCATGCTTAGACATTATAAAATCACTGTTATAACATTTAAAATCACATTTACTCAAAGTACCATTTTGTTCATACAGACATATCAGTTTTTACAATTATGCCATATTATGATTACAGTGAAACCTGAAAATGACATATAAACATAAAAAGAGAAGACTTGCAATAAGTATTGTGTCACCTATCATTTACTTCAAATATCTATATCTAATCTATAACAAAATGTGTGTGCATGTATGTCTATGTATGTGTGTGTCTGTGTGTGTGTGCAAGCATGCTTACTGAGTATTAAAGGGGTCATATTATGTTGCTAAAAAGAACATTATTTTGTGTATTTGGTGTAATGAAATGTGTTTATGCGGTTTAAGGTTAAAAAAAAAACAGTCTAAAAATCCAGTGCGTTGTGATTGGCCGAATACCTCAAGCGTGTGACAGAAATGTTACGTCCCTTACCATATTTTGATGCCGTGTCCCGGCTGGAGCGAAGAGACAAAATCATTAAAACCCATTATAAACGAGGCATTTGTTGCATCCAGTGGGGACATAATTACGGATTATAATGATTTATACTGTCTTTTTACATGTTGCGTTGCAACGTGCCGTGTAAACATAAAACCATGTCTGCATTTGTGATCGGAGAAATGCACGGCGGCGAGCTTGAGTGAGAGGAGGCCGGCGGCTAGAGTGAGCGGCGGCCGGGGGCTAGAGTGAGCGGCGGCCGGCGGATTCGACGAAGGACCATACATCCAGGTTGGCCTAGACCCTAAAAGCATACCACCTTAAAGGCCTTAAAGTGCTTGAACCCCGGTAATTGCTGCTTGCAGCTATATTGTGGCTATTGTGATTACACACAAATAAACGTAGAGTCTTTACAGATTTGAAAGATGAATTACTCTTATCTGTATGACCAAAAATTAGGAGTATTTTAAGAGCAAGTGAGTGCACTGGTGCCTCCATCTTCATGCAGTGAAGTGCAACTGTTCAGTTTCCACTCTCCGCACAGACACTAGAACAGCGCACATTTCTCTAGATTAACATTACATTGAGCGGCCATGTAAAGTTGCTAATACTTACATATTTCAGATGATAAGCCATATTTGAGGTCAATGAATGATAGGCGAGCATTTGGATGTCGAGTCTGATGTAGGGTACTGTACTACCATATAGCCGTTAACAATCTGTCCGTCACGAACTGCCTGACTTCGCCTCTGGATTTTTTTTTTCTTTCTGCGACTAAGCGACTAATAAAATTTTGGTCAACCAAGCCTCTTCCACGCAAGCGATTGGATATGCACCTAACAGCGCACATTTATCTTGGTTAAATGTTTAAATTAATACTGTGAAATGCATGAAGTGTTTTATGTCTGTTTATTTTAGGCAAGTCGTGTTGGTTTGAGAAGGCTAAATTGATCAAACATAATGCTCAACTCACTGTCTGCCGCTCTATTCGTTCCCTCGTTGCCCCCAAACTGCCCGGGACCACATGCACCTGCATACCCTGCATAACCAGACGCTACGCCACTGATCTTATTTGTTCTTATCTGTTCATAAAAGTTTTATGTTTAATATAAGCGACTTTGTCATTGTAGCATTGTTGATGTTGTGTGTGTGTGTTTTTTAATTAAGAGTAATATTGAATCAACCTTAAGAATAATTTTGTTTCAAGAATAGGAAAGACCTAATGTTAAAGATCAGAATAAGCTCTACAGATGTGAGAATGCGAGATTAGTTGCTGCTGAGGTAGACGCTCTCGCTCTTTCTCTGCTGTCTGTAGAAATTGTTGTTAATTCTTAATTTGGGAACGGCAGAGACATGTTACAGGTTATAATATAATCCAAAAATCATGGCAACAAATGATTTTTTAAGTCAGTTTAATATGTTTAATCAGTTGAAACTACTTTCACAGTCAATTTGATTTAACTTAACTCATATTTAACCGTTGCTTCTTGTCATTGTAGGCTTAGGCTACTTTTTTCAATGAATTTTAATGAATATACTAATTAATCAAATTAATATTATTTATTTTGTATTACATATTGTTCATTCATTTATTTTTAACACCGCACCCCCAGCACCCCCATTTTTTCGTGGGCTACACTCCAGGGGTTGCTGCAGCACCCTCAGCACCCCTACTTCCCGCGGTAATGTCTCCATCTTCCCCAGGATCCTTAAGTTATGTGATATTTTTGTGATTAATTACATATTAAAATGACCAGAAATATAGTGCGGTTGTATTTTTCTTGCGTGCATCCCACGTCTCTACAGCTCCCCCTCACTGACAGAATGTCATGTGAAATGTTCACAACATATTACCGTAATTTTAGATTCCAACTTGTAAAATGCATCCACATCCTCGTCCTTTTTATAAGCCGTTTTCCAAAGCTTTCTCGCTTCCCAAGACGACCACCGACAATCAGCACAACAGTTCTTCAACTGTGCTCTAGTCTCTAGTCAAACGTGCTCAAACCACTGTAGCCTAATGTAATCTATTAACTACGCACATCATAACGTTTTTATGCAAGTACCATGTTATGTCAAAAAATATTTTAATAAGAATGAATTTGTATTTAACATGAT
>NW_015552576.1:330381-335098 GCF_001515605.1 Sinocyclocheilus anshuiensis
CTCTAGTCTCTAGTCAAACGTGCTCAAACCACTGTAGCCTAATGTAATCTATTAACTACGCACATCATAACGTTTTTATGCAAGTACCATGTTATGTCAAAAAATATTTTAATAAGAATGAATTTGTATTTAACATGATCACGTTTAATAAATAGACATTTAAAGTACCATGTTATGTCATGAAATATTTTAATAAGAATGAATTTGTATTTAACATGATTACGTTTAATAAATAGACATTTAAAATACCATGTTACGTCATGAAATATTTTAATAAGAATGAATTTATATTTAGCCTGATCTCATGTTTAATAAAAATACATTTTAAGTTTCTAATTATAACGCCGCATGTCCATGATTATTCAAACAACGAACAAATTATCAAAGAACATACATTATCAAAGAATATAATCACTGAATTAAGTCTAGCGCAAGTGTAAGTACTCTAAAAAAAATTCAGATATAAGTAGTTAGTAAAATCCCCTTATAGAAATATATTGAATTAAAATCTCAAAAGCACAAATATTTATTCGTTCTCAGGTCTGAAAGGGTTAATATTAGGATTTTGTCTAAAATCTCCCACCGCGTCCCCCCCCCCAGATAAAATATGTTCCCGCAGCTATGAACGCAAAGCAACAACATCAATTAGCAATAAGACGAACACTTTTAACAATACTACCGTAAGCCTGCCTTTAACAGTAAATAGTCAATAAACAAGACACAAGATTACAGCAGTTGCGTTTGAATGAAACAAGCGAGAACGTGGCATCGTGATATGAGAGCTGTAAATGAACCACCGCCCTGAAATACCCATATGAATGTGTGTTATTCTGCATTTCTAATGATGACGGTTGTTTTTACAACATACCTCGGAATGTTGCGACTGACCAATCAGAATCGAGTACTTCAGAGAGCCTTGGAATAACTAATGTTATCTAATGAGGCCTTATTGTAAAGTGTTACTAAACATTCTTTCAATGCAGTAGTTGAGTGCTACAGTAACTTCATCCACCCAAAATTCTGAAACTTCCAAAGACATCCTCAAACTCTCACAATGCCCCCGGCCTTCAGTTTAATTAGGATTTATTTAAGCCTGTCTGATACACCATGTCGTCTTAGAGAAGTTAGTGCTGCATTTTTTTTTCTTCAACGTCTGACAAGCGAATGGCATCTCTCCCCTCTCCTCCGCCTTCAAGCTCATGCTAGGATGTCAGAAATGCTGCCCTCCTTGTTTGGGAGAATAAGAGAATGAATGGAGAGCTCAGGAGTTGGGAGGTGAATAGGATTCACACAACACTGGATTTCTGAAACACATCTGCAATTCTCATTGGTCAGTGGTTGCCTGTGTCAGAGTTTTTGGCAGCAAGTCATTGTTTTTCTTTGGTGTCCTTGCAAGTTCAATCCTATGAAATGGTGATGAAAACATTGCATTCTCTTATGAGTTTTATTAGGTTGGCTTGAGAAAGCCAACCTACTGATCTGCTATTTAAGCTTCTTCTTATTATTCTTTGTGAGACGCTACTCCTCCTAGAGCTTTCAAGCTAGAACCACCAAACTCAGCCCAGCTCTTCAGACTGATCTGACTCGGGTTGCTATGCTATATCTTTTCAGACTGATCCGACTTATGGTTTTCATAAAACTGAAGATTAAAAATCATAAAAATCCCATAGACTTACATTGACAGAATGTTCAGATGAGCCAAGACTATTCAAACTCCAACTGTCAAAATTCTAATCTAAACGCACTGAAGCCCATTAGACTCCATTATGCTTCCCTTCTGTGTACTATTTATAATCCATTTAAACTCATTCAAACTAATATTTCTAATATTTCTAATCTATCTATCTATCTATCCTAGCGACATGCTAATCATGCCAGAAACATACTAACAACATGCTAGTAGCATGCTAATCATGTTAGCAACATGCTATTAACAATGCTAATCATGCTAGCAACTTGCTAGCGACATGCTATTAACTTGCTAATCATGCTAAGTAGCATGCTAAGCATGCTAGCAACATGCTAATAACATGCTAGTAACTTGCTAATAATGCTAACAAATGCTAGCAACATGCTAGTAACATGGTAATAATGCTAGCGACATGATAGTAACTTGCTAATCATGCTTGCAACATGCTAGTTACTTGCTAATCATGCTAGTAACATGCTAATCATGCTAGAAAAATCCAAGTGACATGCTAGTAACTTGCTAACCATGCTAAGTAGCATGCTAAGCATGCTAGCAACATGCTAATAACATGCTAGTAACTTGCTAATAATGCTAACAAATGTTATCAACATGCTAGTAACATGGTAATCATGCTAGCGACATGATAGTAACTTGCTAATCATGCTTGCAACATGCTAGTTACTTGCTAATCATGCTAGTAACATGTTAATCATGCTAGAAAAATCCAAGTGACATGCTAGTAACTTGCTAATCATGCTAGAACATGCTAGTAACTTTGTTAACCATGCTAGAAACATGCTAGTAGCATGCTAATCATGCTAGCAACATGCTAGTAACATGTTAATCAGGCTAGAAAAATGCTAGTGACATGCTAGTAACTTGCTAATTATGCTAGCGACATGCTAGTCACTTGTTAGTCATGCTAACAACTTGCTAATCATGCTAGCAACATGCTATTAACATGTTAATCATGCTAGCAACTTGGTAACGACATGCTAGTAACGTGCTAATCATGCTAAGTAGCATGCTAAGCATGCTAGCAACATGCTAATAACATGCTAGAAACATGCTAGTGACATGCTAGTAACTTGCAAACAAATGCTAGCAACATGCTAGTAACATGGTAATCATGCTAGCGACATGCTAGTAACTTGCTAATCATGCTTGCAATGTGCTAGTTACTTGCTAATCATGCTAATAACACACTGAAGCCCATTAGACTCCATTATGCTTCCCTTCTGTGTACTATTTCTAATCCATTTAAACTCATTCAATCTAATATTTCTAATCTATCATCTATCTATCTATCTATCTATCTATCTATCTATCTCTCTCTCTATCTATCTATCTATCTATCTATCTATCTCTCTCTCTATCTATCTATCTATCTATCTATCTATCTCTCTCTCTATCTATCTATCTATCTATCTATCTATCTCTCTCTCTATCTATCTATCTATCTATCTATCTATCTATCCTAGCGACATGCTAATCATGCCAGAAACATACTAACAACATGCTAGTAGCATGCTAATCATGTTAACAACATGCTATTAACATGCTAATGATGCTAGCAACTTGCTACCGACATGCTAGTAACTTGCTAATCATGCTAAGTAGCATGCTAAGCATGCTAGTAACATGCTAATGCCAACCTAAAGTTTGTATTGACTAACTTTTTTTATCTAGTGTTCTCTTGTTGTTGTGATGGAATATGTGGGTAGAAAAATGACAAAATGACAAAAAAAAAAACACAAAAGTTCTGCATTCTCTCTCAAAAGTATTGCTCTCCCCTAAGCAACTTCGTATTTGCTCACAAAAGCACTGAGATATAGTTTTTCCTCTCAACTCATATTATTAAAATGCAAAATGTCCCGGGGGTACACAAACGTTTTACAAGTGAAAGCAAAAGCATTTAAATATATTTTTTCCTCACATCTATTATCAACATGGGCTCCAAACAGCCCATACAGAAATCCATAGATCTGCAAGGTAATTAGAAATGAAAGTCCTTCAAGAAAAGGTCTTTAGTGTGGCATTTAAAACTTTAAAAACAGACCAACTCACTACAGCTCAGCATTAAATGAAAGTATTACTTTTATACCTTCCACCATTTCAGTCTACTTTCGTATTAAAGAAGATTTAGACACAGTTAATATCATGGGCTTAGTTAATTTTGAAAAATGTTCCAAATCAAGCTCATTTTGCAACTTGTTGGACCAGAAAGCAGTGCTCCGAAGTTTGCTGCAGCAGTTAAACTGAAACTGCCAGAACAAATGTTTGTCAAATGTTCATGAGATTCCACAGCATGACTCCAAACAGGTGAACGTTTTCTCATTCTGATGCAAGAACAAACTGCCATTAAAACTTATTACCTCTGCCTCTTATTTCAATAATATATTCAGTCCATTTCTCTAATCAACACACTACAAAGCAGCGTGAAGAGTGTCAGAAAAGAGCGAAGCAACAAGCCGATAGGCTGAAAGCTTGTCTTATTACACCTTGACATCAAAGACAGCAATGCTTCCCCGCATCAACACAAATGAGCATCTCAATCTTGTCAGGAAACAAGGGGAAAATTGGCCCGTGCTAATGTGCCATTTAAATGCAAAGAACAATTTCTGCAGCGCTAGCTGAGATTTTTTTGCTTTTTTGCACCTGAGCTTCAAAGACGGTATGTCAAAAATTTTAGAGCGGGATTGACATGTTCCTGCAGCAGGGGGCAGTGGGAAGATCATGGCAACGCCCGTCTGTTTGAAGTCAAGCTCACTAAACTCAAGACCAGGCACACTTCTGTTACAGATCCAAAACAAGTCTAGCTTTAATGATCTAGGATTTTTAGGTGTGCAAATGCTCGAAGCACAAACAAAGAGGTGCTCTCCATAAACATAATTTATTACTTCAGCTTCGATCAGTGTGTTTATATGCACAATCTTAAGGGGCGTTCGATTTCTGGAGATCACTCAGGAGTTTATGTGCTGCATGCTAGCAGGTGTTCCTCCTCGAATGCTGTTTCCACCTTCATGA
>NW_015552576.1:335511-374237 GCF_001515605.1 Sinocyclocheilus anshuiensis
TTAAAGCTTATCGCCTCTGCCTCTTATTTCAATAATATATCCAATCCATTTCTCTAATCAACACACTACAAAGCAGCGTGAAGAGTGTCAGAAAAGAGCGAAGCAACAAGCCGATAGGCTGAAAGCTTGTCTTATTACACCTTGACATCAAAGACAGCAATGCTTCCCCGCATCAACACAAATGAGCATCTCAATCTTGTCAGGAAACAAGGGGAAAATTGGCCCGTGCTAATGTGCCATTTAAATGCAAAGAACAATTTCTGCAGCGCTAGCTGAGATTTTTTTGCTTTTTTGCACCTGAGCTTCAAAGACGGTATGTCAAAAATTTTAGAGCGGGATTGACATGTTCCTGCAGCAGGGGGCAGTGGGAAGATCATGGCAACGCCCGTCTGTTTGAAGTCAAGCTCACTAAACTCAAGACCAGGCACACTTCTGTTACAGATCCAAAACAAGTCTAGCTTTAATGATCTAGGATTTTTAGGTGTGCAAATGCTCGAAGCACAAACAAAGAGGTGCTCTCCATAAACATAATTTATTACTTCAGCTTCGATCAGTGTGTTTATATGCACAATCTTAAGGGGCGTTCGATTTCTGGAGATCACTCAGGAGTTTATGTGCTGCATGCTAGCAGGTGTTCCTCCTCGAATGCTGTTTCCAACTTCATGAGTCCTCAGAACGTTGTCGGTACACCCATTGCGTCGCTGCTCATTTGCATAAAGTTGACTTAAAGATCACCGACGTGCTGTCGTGCATGTCACTGGAAATCAGCAAGACTCGCAGAAATGGAGCGAACTTCCATTTACACCAATTATAGGTTTCAGTCAATAACCTTAATGTTTTGAGACACTTAAATGCAACTTGTCAGTGGGCTATAAACGTACACTTTAGTTATACTTTTTATATTTACACGTAATGACATTGGTTTTAACACATAAGATAAACTGTATCTCGCAGATTCTTTTTATAGAGTGCAAAGTACAAATATTCTCTATGGTTCGGTTTGTAATGTTCAGTGTTTGAATTGAAATGAAAACTCGGTCATGATTTACTAAGCCTCATGTTGCTCCAAACGTATAAAGTCATTAATCTTCACAACACTAATGAAGATATTTCGGTAACACTTTACTTGAAGCTTTCACATCTAATACAGGCATGCATTTGAATACATTATCCCCCGGTTTCACAGACAAGGCTTAAGCCTAGTCCCAGACTAAAGTGTAAGTCTGAGGTGTTTTAACTGAAAGAAACTTGCACTGGCTGATCTTAAAATATATCAGTGCCTCTGTTTTGTCTCAAAATGCAGGCTTACACCTTTTAATGCACATTATAATGCATTTTATGATCTCATAATTAACTGTAATGTACACAGTTATAATACATTATATTATTATCTATTGAGTGTTATGCCTTTAGAAAGTATAATGCATTAAAACCGATTAACAAACGATTTCACATGTATCAAGGAATCTTCAAAAATTATTATGCATTTTAACTGTGGTTACAATAATATATGAAAATATATAATACATTATAATATACACTATGTATACCATTGAAGGCTTTAAGCATTACTGATATTTATTCTCTCATCATTTTTGTCCATGCATTGAAAATCTATAGAACCAAAATCTTCTAACTTCAAAAAGTTGATTAACAGTTAAAAAAGTAATCCATAAAATTTGAGAGTCACAGATTTAATTTATGATTGTATTCACATATAAACCTTGATCAGTGTGCATGCGTATAGTACATCCAATATGGTAAATTAAACTTAAATGTATTTGCTTAATGCATAAGAACAAACCTAGTTGGTTCTTGCAGTATCTCAAAAATAGTTGCATGTCAAGCAACCACTTCCATTTATCATACTTGATGTGCTCTACGTCTCAGGAATGTTTAGAATGACATGAGTGTGCGCAAATGATGAAATATGTTCATTTTTGGGTGAACTATTCCTTTAACAGTGTTCTTTTATCAGGGAAACGTCAGTTTCAGCAAAACCAGATCAACCAGGGGATGGGGGAGATACTCAAAGTGCATTTGCTACTCATTAATTGTTTACTCAACCAACAAATCTTCATCTCATACATTAATTTAAACTGCATTTTTGCAGAAGTACAGAACAGAATTAATTAGTGCACCTTTCAAGGCAACATGTGAAACCTTGATTTGAATCAAAGGAAAAAGGGTAAAACTTGAAATACAAAAGATTACTAGAGTTTTCACAGAAGTATCAGTATGCTACAGAGCCTGTCTGTTGTGTTAGACCCACATTACACCCGTCTACCTTTCCTCTCTCTCTGTTTCTCAGTTCCCCTTCATTGACATGCTGAACATACCCCAGTATGGATCAATAATATTGACCAAATAGCACCCAATAAAGTAAGCTGTTGTCTCAATTGTAGTGTCTTTAGCAGCTTTGATGGAATTGAACCCTCCAGATAAGTGCAGTATTGGATGGCTACTCAAAGAAATGTCAACGCAAAGTGCCACAGATTGTCTTCAAGCTTCTTATGTCCAGTTAACAACATTATGTGCCACTAGAATGGATCCATGGACAGCTTATATTGCACACTATGGGTAGTATTAGATCACAATAATGGTATATGCAGTTGTAGTAATACAGTTTTTCTTTATTTTTTTTTATTTTTTTATTTAATCAAATAGTTTATATTAATAATCACATGGTAATGACTATTGGGCAATCCAATGAATTAAATATTTTACAAATTAAAGGTGTTTTAACTAATTTGATTAGCTTTTTATGTGAAAGCTGATGAACACACACAAAAAGATTTTTCATAACGAGTAAACAATACGTTTTGCATCAGAGCAGATTTGGTTGCTGCTATCATTAATTAGGTTTTAAGTTGCTCATAGTTTTTTCATACTTTTTTAATATGTTAATCACAATTGTGACAGGAAAACCACATTATTAATAATAATAATAATAATAATAGTTTCGCACACAGATATATTGCTATCTTGGTAAAAAAAAACAGCAAAATTTCTTCAACTGTATGATGATTCATGGACACTGACTATACTGATGAAAACAAACATTACAAAACACAATCGTGTCTGTGAGAGCACTTAGATGTGTAAAAACCCATAATGCACACAAGAGCGTCCACATTTTCACATCATACAAATTTCTATTTAGACTCGATTGCCATTATTAGAGCAGGAAAAAGCCCTGTGTGTTTCTGTAGCTCCGCATGTACCTTGTGGAGAAATACAGAGTTCTGGCATGAAACTCTAGATGGCGCAGTCCGATAGGTCTAACTCAATCTGACCTAATGACATCATTATCACATGGCACAGCTGATTGGTTCTCTCCTGTATCAGTAGCCAATGAGCTCGCTGCTCAACATTCAAATATATGACTAGTGCTTGCTGTAGCAGTTGCAGCTTGCTTCAGAAACCCTCCACCTTCCCCAGCTCCACCTATATAGATCTGCTACGAGGTGATTCATCTTTGCTATGGGGGTTATTTCATGTATGTTATGTTTGCAGCAGCAGTATTTCTTACATGCTCACAGCAGCATGTTGTGGATGTATTGGCAGTAGCAAGTCTCGGTACTTGCTCTGCCGCAGCAGCAGCGTAGCAAATCTATTCCGCCAAGACCAAATACATTAACATTGTCATGTACATTACCATGCCAATCCCTCCGAGAGTTGTCATGACAGAAGTACAATTGCCGCTGAAAACCATCTGAACTCTAAGCATGTTAACACACAACTCCTACCTGAACAGCAGGACACGGCCTGAAGTGATACTAAAAGCACATTTATAATTGGAAGGACACAGTGTATTTCTGACATTACCAAAGACACTTGACACTATGAGTTGCCATAACACTCTATGCTTGTGGTCAGGATAAAAAGATGAGGTTTGTATTTCCTCTTTGAAACGTACTTTCTTGCTACAATAAGGAGTTAGAAGAACAAAGACACTTAAAGTTGCATGTTTACACAAGCTTTGTTTCAAAAACTATTAAGCTACTTTGGAGCTACATAAGTTGCTACCATCTAAGGCAACATCTTAACAATAATTTGTTTTAAAGCACAAAAGGCAGTAGGCTACCTCTCTCACTAAATAGAGTTTAGTGTTAGCATGTTGCTAATCTAAAATCATGACACTCCAGCACAAAATGACCTAGCCACAGAAGTTCCTAAAGGGGACACGGTGATGGAAACAAATATGAGATAGAAGGAAAGCTATATTTCAGTGGTTTTGAGTGTGAACACAAAGTTTCTCAGGGGACTGGAATACTTTTGCAAATTAACGCAAATGTTTTGCGAAAGATGTCAAGTTACTTGAGGGAACACAATACTTTTGCAAACAAACACGAATGTTTTGCAAAAGAACACAAAGTTACTCAGGGGTACAGAATACTTTTGCAAATGACCACAAACGTTCTGTGAAAGGACGCAAAGTTACTCAGGGAATGCCATACTTTTGCAAATGAACACAAATGTTTTGTGAAAGGATGCAAATGTAACCCCTCCGGTCCTAACCACCCCGCTTTGAGTGGCACACGGACCCGGGTCACCAGCATGGGAGGCGTTTTGCAAGAGAACACAAAGGCAATGAAATATAATTTTTCCCCTCATTTCCATTTTTACCACATCACCATGTCCCTTTGATGGCTCCATACTTATGAAACTCATTTTGAGAGATTTTTTTTTTTGTACAGTGCCTCAGATTAAACTATTTTTGTTTTTTCAGAATAAAATAAAATTATATTCTATCTGTTTTTTTGTTTTGTTTTGCTTTGTTTTTGCATTTTGCAATGCATTCTGGTATTGCTTTATCCATTAAGGATACATGCCGTGCTTTCTTAGGTTTTACATATAACGCCAAATCACATATTGGAAACATTCATATTACAATCGAGCGTTCATTACAGCACAGCAGTACAACAGAACTCACCTCGTGTAAGGTCAGAGGTCATGTGCGGCCAGCTGTAGGTCCGTACAAGCTGCCAATCAAAATCATCTTCCTGTGCCTGTCTGTATTCACATAGACTGGGGTCAGAGTCTTCCTCAAACGTGCAGCCAGCTGGAGAGAGAGAACACACTGTTAGAACCAAACTATATTTAGATGGTCACTTTACACTGCGTTTTGCTTTTGTAGGTCAGTATAACTGATCTTTTGAAATATTTTTAAAAGTAATATATTCCAACATCCTACTTGGGAAAGTGCAACATAAGTCATACTTCAATTGAAGTTGAACTTGTAAACGTGTAGAAATTTACAATGATTTCACACATGCATGGCGACACCTTGGCCAGGGTGACGCATTTAATGATTTCCCATGAAGCTACTTGAATAAAGACCTCTTAAAGGTGCAGTAGTGAAAACAGCTTGCTTAATTGCAAGTGTCGGTGAAAAAAATTCTCATGTGAAGCTAAACTGCATCTATTTTTGTTGCATTACATTTTTGGTGCATTAAAACTTGACCAACATTTTGAGAGAACTTCAGGGAAGAAAATAAAATGAGTTGATAATGATCTCTTTAAACAACAAACAGCCAAAAGCTCCACATTTTTGATCACACTCATAACTTTTTATGAGAACAGTAGGATGATTGCTGCTTTAGGCAGATGATGTATTTCTGTAAATAACTTTATGTGAGTTTGCTAGCTTTGTAGTGGAAAAGGAACCTCAGGGCTGTTTTGTTCGAGTAATTAAATATTCCGCACAAAACTACGACTTACTTTGTAGCAGTAACCTTTCATGAGTGATACGGGACTCTGCGTCTTTCACTGAGAAGAAAAACTTTGTTCAGACAGGCAGCTAAAATCTGATTTTTGGCATATCCGACTCAAATCTGTTAAGTTGTTTGCAGAGAGAAAAATAAATCTATTTTGGGTTTTTCAGGCTACGTCCACACAAAGCCAGAGCTTTCCCTAGCCGATCTTTTTTTTCCCCTCGTCTCAAGAAATATCTGCGTCCACACGAAACCACAAAACTGACACAAAACGATGTAGTATACATGTCAGACCAGTATGTGGCGCTGTAATTCTGCCACAGCGTTTTCAGATTTATCCACTCTGGGCCCCGGTTTCAAAAAATATCGGTTTCACTCTCCCAAAACGCCGGATCCGTGTGAACGAAACGCCTATACGATACAAAATGTATGTGCATACAGCTAAACACGTCTCCGTGTGGACGGGGCCTCAGTAGGCTGATTGGAAAAATGTGCCTCTACCTACATTTTTGGAAAGCTCCAAAAACATCCCTACTTACAATTCATTGCAGTTTGGCTGAAATGAACACTAGTGGCAGTAAAACACCAATAATTTGTATTCCTAATTCTTAACGTCTTTACTACAATACTATTGTTACAGAGGAGGCTCCCTTACCGCCTCCTCCGCACCACCAGAGGGAACCGTCTCCCGAATATTAGACATTCCCATTCGGACTCCAAATCCCATCACCCCTCATGCCTGGGACTGATTAATCATCCACACCTGCACCTCATATACACACACACATATAAAACACTCACACACACAGACTCTCTGCGAAGTCTTGATTTGCCCTGGCTGTCATTTCCGAGCGTTATACCCGTGTTTGATTTTCTGTGCATCTGTTCTTGGACTGTTTCCCGATTCTCTGATTGTTATCTGCCTGCCCCGACTTGGATTGTTTCACCTGGACTCTGTTTGCTAGCCGCCTGCCCCAATTCTCAACAGCCGCCCACTCACAGTAACCCTCCACCATCTCAGACACACCCAATCAGTCCACAACTCGCTTTCCCCGAAAAATTTGATGGTGAACCTGCCAGATGCAGAGGTTCCTACTCCAGTGCTCGCTATTTGTTAGCCAACAGCCCTCGCTGTACCCCACAGACTCTAGCCGCACTCGTCACAACAGAAGACTTCACCACACAGCGATCCAGCAGCGGTCGTTCAACTATCTTCAGAGCTAGCAGCACAGGCTTCACAGCTCGCTATGCACCAACACCAGCTCAACCGGAGGAACGCAAACGCCGCATGCAGAACCAACTTTGCCTCTATTGTGGTCAGGCTGGACACATGAAGATCTCCTGCCCGGTCCATCCGTCTTCCAGTTCTCGATCGGTGAGTGTCAATACCCATAGTGCAACTTCTGCATCAAGCATTAATTACCGGCCAAAATATTTAGTCAAGACAAGATAATTACCACTACTGCTCTGTTGGATTCCGGAGCAGCCGGGAACTTTGTGTCATATGAATTCGCTGTACAACATAAACTGAAACTAACCCCCTGTAACTCTCCCTTGGCAGCGCATCCACACCTGCACCTCATATACACACACACATATAAACCACTCACACACACAGACTCTCTGCGAAGTCTTGATTTGCCCTGGCTGTCATTTCCGAGCGTTATACCCGTGTTTGATTTTCTGTGCATCTGTTATTGGACTGTTTCCCGTTACTCTGATTGTTATCTGCCTGCCCTGACTTGGATTGTTTCCCCTGGACTCTGATTGCTTGCCGCCTGCCCCGATCTCTCGCCTGGTACTTGACTCTGTCTCAGCCTTGTCTCTGCTGTTCTACCTTGCCGGTATTTGACCTTGTATTGTCTGACAATTCTAATATAAGCTGCAAATGGATCCACACGCTTCTGACTCGTCACAACAACTATGTTATGACCTCAAAACAAATTTACCACTTAAACTAATACACTTTGACATTTGCATCAAACAATCAGCTCCATATACAGTATATGGCTTTTCTAAAATAGTAAACTTGCTCGGTAGCACACCCGGTTATAGCACTGCACTAGCAATGCAAGTCACAATAAAAGAGCTCAAGGACTTGCGAAAGCAAGCTAAATTTTCATGGCTGCTTCAGTTTTGGGTTATCTCGCATTTGCTTTTGTTAACACTATCGGTTGTTAGGTTTAGTGTAGGTGGTACGTTATTTTCAAAGGCTAAAGAGCATTAAGCTAATTTACCGCCACTCACCAGGCATTTCATTTTTGAACTGCAGCGATACGTACAACAACCAATGTAAAAAAAAAAGCAGTGTCAGGATTCTGATCAAACTGAACATGCTTGAAACATGCAAGAAGCAATGTAATATTATTTTGCAGAAATGTCGCCACAAGCAGGTTTTTCCAATGAGCCTGGTTGGGATTTTTGATTACAACACTTAGACTGGATTTTAATTCTCTACATTCGAGGTTCAAAGTTACTGCAATTTTTCGAATTCACTCGTTAATGCTCTCATGTGGCATTCAATCTATTCAAAAGTGAATTCGTTAGAAATTCTGGGCACTATATATGCAATACAGTCATTTTTGTATATTACTGGACAATGACAACACTGTCTAAACAAATGGATCTGTTTGGCGTTCATTACTTGTTAAATAACAGTGCTAACAGTCAGTTCTAAAAATTGGGTTTGGAATTGGAATTGTGTGTAGTGTGAATAAAGGCTAATCACCCACACTAAAACTAATGAGGCAAACAAAAAGACACTCTCGACGGCACACGCACTGATGTGGCATCATCTCAGGCAAAAATGATTGAGTGCCACATCTGAACTCAGACTCCAGCTAAAAGCTTTTCGGTGCCTTTTGTTTTCCTTAATTGCATCTAATAGCTCTGGTTTTCCTCAGCTCTGTGTGTAAGTGGAGGTGTGTGTTTCGGCTCAATTAGCTCCAGGCTTGGAGGACGGGGAAGTAAAAATGGGTCAGGTAGATTGCTGTCAGCTGACAAACATCAGCATCACACCAGAGACACAGAGATGGAGCTTGACACACGTAATAGACTCATCGCCGGTGTGAGGTGACCCACTCCTGTGTGTGTGTCTTTGAGAAACATGCTATCAGCAGGCTCCCAACAGAAGCTAATAATACTCCATCTAGAGTAGCGTCTAAAAACAGAAGCACTCTCACAACCACATGCTCTCACGTTACATTACAGGTGGCGAAATTATAGTCACCCAGACCCCGGTAAGTGGACCAAACTCACACAAACAGCAGAACATCTCAGTAGAGACATGCACTCTAAGCATTCAGATTCTGATTGGTCAGTGGTGGAATTTAGTTGTGCTAGTACGTCATATTACATAGTGATTTGACACTGACCAAAAAAATAAAGGCCAAAAATTAATATTTAAGGTCCATTTATTTTGTGATAATGATTGGCTGACTGTACATTACCCAGCTAATTACTGGATAATGTACAGTCAGCCGGTCATTATCGCAAAACAAACCCTTCAGGATCATACCAGAGCTGTCCATGACGTATATGCATATTTTTGAACCATAAATGCACATGCATTATGCACTTTGTTTAAGCGTTTCACATACAGTATGTAGCAAAGACAGCAAATTAGTGTGTTTCTATTATGGCTTGAGAACTTGTCTCCATCAGATGCGAGCAACATCACAACACGTCCAAACTAAATCACTCCCATTATAATCAACGAAGCTGTCTTCACTGAAAGAGCCTGAGTTCAGCTGATGGATGCTGCGTTTCTGTTTTTGAAGTTACTTCAACCACTTTATTTTTCCCATCTATCTGAAACTAAATGATCATTTAGAAATGCCCTTTTTTTCTATGAACCTCTGAGCATCACATCAAAGCAAGCTCATTATTTTCTGCCCTTTAAATTGACATCATTTGTTGGCTTGAAACTTATATTTACACACAGTTGCAGAAATATATTACAAAATTATTTTGTACACTATTCTTATAAAAAAAAAAAAACAGATGCAAGAATCATTATGTATTATCAGTACCATCTGAGGTCACACTTTATTTTAAGGTCCAATTCTCACTATTAACTTAAAACACATAGTTTTCCTTCAATAAACTCTTAATGTTCTGCTTGTTAGTTAGTAAGGTAGTTGTTAAGTTTAGGTAGGGTTAGAGGATCTAAAATATGCTCATGCAGAATAAGGCATTAATATCTGCTTTATACGTACTAATAAACAGCCAATATGCTACATGCTAATAAGCAGCTAGTTAATAGTGAGAACTAGTCCCTAAACTAAAGTGTTACCTAGTCTGTAAATGCACAAATGACGCATTTGCACTAAAAAGTGTTCTATGTTTGATGGCACATGAAAATGATCAAGTTACCCACTGCATCTATTGTATCCAGCCCACAAGACCCTTCACAGTTTGTTTTTTAGTCAAGGTTTAGCTCTCTGGCGTCTTGAAGGCTCCATCATGACCGAGTCTCTACCGGATTAAAACACTGTTTCTCGCAAAGCTACAAGAGCAGCTCTCAAGGATGTCTTTCAGTTGCTTTAGTTGTCAAAATTAAACAGCAAAGACAGGCTTATATTACATGGGTTTATAATTCGCAGCTTCCATCTCCAGGCATTTAAGAGCAGGATTTTCAGATCAGTCCGAAGTTGTCTGTGAAGGAACTCTCTGTCATTGTAAACACAGCTTTACAGTCAGAGCTGCCATCATCAGAGGCAAGCAAAGATACTGATTATTACAGAAGAGCTGTAAAGCTTTTATCACCACTACCATGAAAATTACAATGTCAAAGATTATTATCTCTCGCTTTGTTCTCACAGTCGTTCCACTTCAAACAAACACATACTTCTCTCCTCTCCTATAAACAGTATATATAATATACAGTATGCATGTGCAATAAATTGATTAAAAGTGACTGTAAATAGATGTATAATGTTACAAAAAAATGAAAACTGGAAAACAAAATGTATCATGGTTTCCACAAATAGTTTAAGCAGCAGTTAACCATTTATAACTGTTTTCAATAGATAATCAAATTCAGCTTTGATCACAGTAATACATTACATTTGAACATATATCCAAATAGAAAGACTGCAATAATATTCAGCAATATTACTGTTTTTACTGTATTTTAAATAACATAAATGCAGCCTTGGTGAGGAGAAGAGGCTTCTTTCAGAAACGTCTGTACATACATAGAGCTTCATTTGGGCCTCAGAAAGCTCATAATCTCATAGCAGCATGATATTTTAAGGTGCTAAAGAGGCTGGCTGACTCGGTGCCAGACCCACTCATGGACTATGGTGAGGGTGGCTCCGGGGCCCGCGCTCCCTTTGTTTGTTTACCTTTCCATCTGTTGCTTTAATAATGCAGAGGCATTACCCCAGTCTCAGGCATTATGAGCACACTGCTCATCTCAAACTGCCTGTGGTGTGTCTGACTTCATTTTCAGTCCAGTTGTTGACTTGTTTGAACTAGTCTGTCCAGGCCAATTACATTGCATTTCGCTGCACTATTTTGTATCTTTCTTTCTTTCTTTCTTGTCTCCATGTACATGCACTAGGTGAGTAGTTGATGGCCCCTAACCCTAACCTTGACTTGAAGATGACTTAAAGGCCGACTTCTGTCCATATTGTGAAATATTATGACATATTTATTTGAATATATTTTAAGATATAATTTAATTCTCTGATTCAAAGCTGGATTTTTAGCATCATTACTCCAGTCTTCAGTGACACATGATCCTTCAGAATCATTCTAATATGCTGATTTGCTGCTAACCCTAACATTTCTGATTATTATCAATGTTGAAAACATTTGAAAAAAGTGAGTACGTGAATAAATAAATACAGTGAAGACTGGAGTAATGGCTGCTAAAATTCAGCTATGCATCACATGAACAAATTAAAAAAATTAATTGTACTGTTTACTACATATGGTTTATACTGTATTTTTGATAAAATAATTGCATAGAATTTAGTTTTTCCAAAAACATTAAAAATATTCCAAACTTTTAACTGGTATTGATAGTATAATAACTTATAAATCATTATTTATCCACTATTCATTTTGTGATTCCAGGAAGTTTCAAGAACTGTTCTTCAAAGAAACAAAGTAATACGATTTCAGTTTACCTCTTGATTTTTTTTATTTTTTATGATGCCAGATAATTTCATGGTTGCCAAGAACCCTGTGCTTTTAAGGTGTCGTGAAGATGCTGTGTGTTTCGTTGTGAAAGCGAAACTACTTTGTTTGGTCTTCCAAAAGAGGACACGACTAGAAATCAGTGGTTAAGTTGTATTTACAACACTGTTCCAGAACAGTTCAACCCAAATATTCAGATGTGTCCAGCGCATTTTATGGAGGACTGTTTCCTGATCCTGGTAGAGTAGACTACAATGCCGGCTGTTCTGACTCACAGACTGTAAGTACGTTTTCATATTTAAAGAATTTGCCACTGACGATTCAAACGCGAGTTTTGAGCAGTGTGGAGTAGCGCTTGTTGTTTGTCATTTCTCTGATGACAAATGCAGACATGGTTTTATGTTTACGCGGCGCGATGTAACACAACGCGTAAAAAGACAGTATAAGTCATTATAATACGTAATTATATCCCCACTGGATGCAACGGATGCCTCGTTTATGATGGCTTTAATGTTTTTGTCTCGTCGCTCCGGCCGGATGCGGCATCACAGTATGGTGAGGGGCGTAACATTTCCGTCACACGCTTGAGGTATTCGGCCAATCACAACGCACTGGATAGCTGGCCAATCAGAGCACACCTCGCTTTCCAGACAGATGAGCTTTGTAAATACTTTTCAGAAAGGCGGGGTATAGAGGAGAAACAATAATGTACAGTATGTGGAAATTATGTTTTTGTTGAACCTTAAACTGCATAAACACATTTCATTACACCAAATACACAAAATAATAGCAGCATCATATGACCCCTTTAAACCCTTTAAAGATTTAGGTTTTAGGCTTTTGTTCTGCATGTCAAGTCAAAAAAAGTTTAACTTTTACAAATGTGTCTGTGGTGCATCAAGCTGTTTTTCAATGCAATGTCTCCTAATAGAGGAGAAACAATAATGTACAGTATGTGGAAATTATGTTTTTGTTGAACCTTAAACTGCATAAACACATTTCATTACACCAAATACACAAAATAATGTTCTTTTTTAGCAACATCATATGACCCCTTTAAAGTTGCTCAGCTCTTTTAACTACATTGTGTTGACACATTCCACTGATGTTGCTCATTAGTGCTGGCTTTGCCTATGATCCTTTCTGCAAGCACTCAGTTATGCATTTAATGAAATTATAATTATTTAAAACTGTGTGTACATGTGTGTGTGTGTGTGTGTGTGTGTGTGTGTGTGTGTGTGTGTGTGTGTGTGTGTCCCCAGAGGTGTGTGTGTGTGTGTGTGTGTGTGTGTGTGTGTGTTCCCAGAGGAAATGTTATTGCTCAGAAGTCGCACATTCATTGCACAGGAAATTTATCTGTTATATTTCTTTGAAACAGCTACTAAAACTATTTTGTAATAGTAGTTTTAAACTCAGATCATTTGATGAGAAATGTTCAAGTTAATACTGAAATCCTGACTTTTAACTGCAAACATTGCCGAGAAAATGCTTAGTTGGTCATTAGCTGCTCCAAACTGGTCACTGGCTATTCCAAAAGGGGGAAGAAAAAAAAAAAACTTGACCACCAAGCTAGAATGACTGCTCAAATTTAGTTTGTTACTGGTACAAAAATGGTCTAATGATCACTTTAGACCTTCTAGAAACATGCTGCTATGTTCCAAAACGTACTTGCATCTACCAAATGTTTTTTTCCCAAAACTCCAAAAACATACCTATACATACAATTGACCCTTTTCAAAGACCCTCCCCCCCAAAAATGAATGAACATCAGAAGGTATCTTGTTTCAAGCATGGAAAGACATCAGTACACACCATTTTTCAAGTTCAAGTTTACTGACATTAATATACCCTCCTGTCTGGCTTGTTTGTCAGACAAAATGGCGAATTCTGTGTTATGATTAGACAGATCGAACAAACTCAACCAACATCTTATTCTTGCACCTTGCACAATACTATGTTATGATCACAGGACACTTTTACCATAGTGCATGGTTTGTAAACTAATACTTTTTTGATGTTTGCATCATACAAACTGGCTTTTTCTGATGAAGTAAACTTGCTCGGTAGTGCACCCGGTACAGCACTACACTTGCAAAGCGAGTCACGATGAAGGAGTTCAAAGACTTGTAGAAGGATGTCATGGTTGCTTCAGCAAATATATTTTTATGTGGTATGTTACTTTTGACTGGTAGAGTACTTTGAAAGTGTTGTGAAATGTGAAAGAAGCAACATAGTATTATTTTGCAGAAACATTGCAACAGGCTTGTTTTTTGTTGTCCATAACACAGCTGCAGTCTACAGTGTTATTTTTTTAAAGCTCACTGCTGTCTCGAAGAGACTATTGAGATCTCATTTGTGATTTTATTTTCCTGTGAGGTCAGTACTTACGCTACATGTTAAACACTTGTAGAAAGGTTTGATTGCGTCGTTTCATGTGTCTGTGCGACTGTGTGGGCTGTTAATGGCACAAGCGCTCCGCTTCCCTGAGGAAACACTTGAAGAAGAGTATTTCCAGATCTGCTACATGAAAACCTGAACTGTTTTCCCAGAGCAGTATTCTTGCTGAAATGTCAAACATGATAAATTAGGATAGAAAAATCTCTCTTTAGCATTTTGATCCTTGTGGTATGCTAATTAGAAACTGCATAAATGAAAAGCAGCCGACACAGTCTCTCATCAGTGCATTGAAGACGAGGCCTGACTTCCCCTCGCCGAAGACGTCTTGTGTCTCCAGACAGCCCTCTGAGAGGTGTGGTGAGACAGAACAAAGCGCCGTAAATAAATAACGCAGTGTGAATGCTGTGGCCGTTACTTTGAAAGCAAGGAAAGTAATTTGCAGAACAGCGCATCCCGAAAGCTGGCGTGGAGATGCAGGTATACGTGTGTCGGCACTGCCTTTGATGTCTGAGACTCACACTGAGTGCAGTCTGTTCCTTCACCACGCACACGCATCTCTATTTTTTTTTTCACTTTATGGCTCTTCTTTGATGCCAATAGTATGTTAGAAGGTTTAATATCTGTCCCGCGGTTCCCATTTGTAGCACTGTCATAAATCTGATCATCACCTGCAGCAAATGGAAGAATGGAATAAAAACAAGTGCAAAGAAAAAAAAAACGTGACTAAATGAGAGACAGAAACTTAGTGAGCTTCCTACATGGACGGTATTTTAAGGCATCACGATCCAGGCGTGAATTCAGTTTCACAGAGTAGGCAGCATAATTGTGTTACTTTCTAAAATACCATTTACACAAATTCTAAGGCAGAATTGTATATATCCTTTGCAGGGGCGTAAATTTCGTCTAACAGTTGGGGGGGACAATAAACATAAAATTTCTCAAGAGCAATTTTTGAAGGGGACACAAATAATACAGCTAAAATTGTACTTGTAAGGATATGTATACGCAGAGGAAAGCCTTACCACTATTAGTGCAGCAGGGAGACCTTGCCAAATTAGACAACTTCAAGCTATTGTGGTCGCGCCGAGACAGCGCTCGTGTCCGTTGTAGACATTACTATCCGTCACAGTGTTGCCAAGTCCGCGGTTTTCCCGTGAAATTGGGCTACTTTATCACTGTTGTCGCTGGTTGTTTTTAATGTCCGCGGGTTGAAGCGACCCCAATAACGTGCATTTTATCCCCCGGAACGCAATTTTTACTGGGGGACCCCTCTCGAAACGCAGTTCGTTAGGCTAGTTTTAAGTAGCAATTGGGCGGGTTTTGTTGTGAAAACCTGGCAACCCTTTCCGTCACGCAGGTAACGTTATTATTGATACCATAGCGGACTCATCGAAAAATACATTGGCATCATGTATTAAAGGGGTCCTATTATGCTCTTTTACAAAGTCTTGATTTTGTTTTGGTGGTGTACTAGAACAGGCTCTCATACTAGGTTGTTCCAAAAACACATTATTTTTCACATATTTTACATTATTACAACACCTCTCTCCCCAGTCTGGCATGAACGGCTCGAATAGCTCCTGTATCAAATGAAGGCCCGCCTTCTGAAATACGAACTCGTCCCATTCGTTGATATTTGTGATATCACAAATCCCGGAAAATATGCGTTGTAGTCCAAATGAGTCGTTCGTTGTAGTTTTTTTTTCTTTTTTTTTTTTCTGTTAAATAAAATATCTCCTTTTGAATTGGACTTTGAGCTTTGTAACTTTGCAGATCTTTTTTATGCTCAAACACCAACATTACAGACTAACTAAAGTTGAAAAAGTGAAAAAGCATAACAGCACCCCTTTAAAGAGAAACTAATCAATTAATCCGATGTTTACGTGAATAAAATAGCCTTGACAGCCTTACTTACTGGAGTTCCACAACTATTGACTTCTCTCTCACTGGACTTGTGTGTGTGTAGGTGATGTAAAAGAGGAAAGCAGACATTTGGACCGAAGCACTGTGAGGCAAGTGAGGGGGAGACTCAATATGTTTCTAAATTTAAAACGCATTGTTGCCCCGTTTGTGTTATTTTACTACTTACACAATTATTTAAAGTATAAAACATTGTTATTTACAATACACAGCGTGGTTTTTAATCATAATTTTAGGGGGGGCAACCCTCAGATAGGGGGGGTCCTGTCCCCCCCGTCCCCCCTAGGATTTCCGCCTATGACCCTTTGTGCAGAATACAATACAATAAAATACAATGAGAGAAGAAAAAAAGAAACAAAGTGAGAGAAATATGGATTATAAATATGCCGAAAAGTATTGTATGCAACATGCAACATGCATATGCAATAGCTTCGCAACATGCCAACAGCTATCTCTATTCAAAACAATATATCTAACACATGGAGTCCTGGCTAAAACACTCAATAGTGTTTTACATTAGTCACTTATGAGGTTCTATTTTAATGAGGATGCTGACTTAATAGACAGCAGGGCAGCTCACTAGGCTTTGGAACAGAGCCACTCTGTTGCTTCTCTCAGAGTAACTCACCCTGCTTCAGTGAGAAACATCGCTATGTTTTGTGAGCCATAAAGACAGTAAATATTTGTTGTTTGGTATTGTTTCTGTTAGATAAATTATTCTCTGGAGGCGGAGAGTGTTATTGATGGTTAAGTATAGGACACGGGCTATCAACTCATGACGATTACTTACAGTCAAACGGTTACAAATGTCTCCCCTTATCCCGCTGAACAATTTATCTCAGGGCTGGATGGGAACTAATTTTCTTTATGGCTCCCACGCGAGACATGTCCATCAGCTGGTAATGTACGAGTAGCGCTGGCTGACTCAAACTGATATGCTTGCAACTCTTTCAGCAAAGTCCTAGCAACACAAATGCTGATCGTAGCTTGTTGAGTCCATCTTCACCACAGCAACTGACATTTCATCCCAAACACATACTATTAAGCTATTAATCCTTATCTATAGTGTTATTTTAGAATTATTTATATACTCTTATAGTATGTATTAATATTTGGAATGAACTTTTTTTATATTTAAGTTTTTCTTTTAATTTTAGCCTAAGTTGTACTCAGTTTTTTTTAAATAAATATTCCTATTGAGCTTCAATTTATTTGTATTTCGGTTATAGTTTTAATAATTGTATTGCTTCAACTTACACTTATTTGTTTCAGTTAGTTAGTTAGTTAGTTAGTTAGTTAATTGACTGAGAGGAGCTTTGGTTCCACCAATTCTGAAGCATATTGTTCACAAATTAATTTACATGTCATTTGCATGGCTATTCTATATTGTAAATATAGTCAAAGCTAAACATTATGACAAACAATAGAATATTTTTTAGAAATTTTAAAGAGATTTTTTTAAGAAAGAAAATTAGAAAAGAAGAGTTAAGGGGAATTAATAAATTATGAATACTTAACTGTCATTGTGTGAATGATATGTAATCATGTAATCCATAAAAAAGTAACTGTAATCTGATTAAGAACATTTTAAAATGTAATGTAATCTAACTACAAGTGCTTAATTTTTGGAATCTGATTACATAATTTGGATGAAAAGATTACAAGTAATCCGTTACTACCAAGCACTGACTCTATCTGTGGTCTGTTATCTATTTCAGGTCATGGTGGAGCACTGATGACTTCACATTAAGACCAGGAACACGTATTAATGTTGAATTTAAATTCAAAGCACCAGCCCTTCTGAGTAAGTGTCAGAAACACAAGAAAGTCAAAAAAAAAAGAAAAAGTCCAGGTCTGCTCTCCTCAATCATCTCCAAACCTCCCAACAATGCGAGTGTAATCTATCATCTGACAGCGAGCGCAGACGCGGAAGCTCGGTCTCCTCGCAGTCGGAGGTGTAAATGTGTGCGCTCCTGCTGTCTGAGGTAAGTTCAGTCCAGCGGGGAGTCCAGGTGTTTATCAGGGACTGTGTGCCTCCACTGCTGGAACGCTGAGATTCTGTCTGCTGTCAGTCTGGAGCCAGAGCTGGAGTTATGATGATGGCACTGAGATTGGAATTACATGTTTATGATGGATCACCAATTTTGTGCTCGTGTTTACAGCAACACAGCGGCTGGAAAAACTGACCCACATACTGATAATAAATACTGACGGAGAGGCACGAAGAAGACTAGCTACACTTTCATCTTTGAGAACAGAGAAAAGAGTGAGACACAAAGATCTAGCCCACCTGTTAATGATTTAGCAAGTGAATACAATGCAAATCATGTTATGAACTCTCTCAAAATCCTGTGGAACTTGATAGGTTATCTAATCACAACTAGGGCTGCACGATATATCGAAATATCGAAATATCGCACATGTAAATATCGCGATATGCATATCGCAAGGGCGTGCGATATCTGAATCATTTTAATAATAGGCTACTTAAATCAAAACGTTGCAAAAGGTCAAAGTTTTAGTTCGACGCATATAGCAGAGTATTGCTTGACGTTAAAAAGAGTTATTAAGTGCAATAAGTTGCAGAAAACAACTCTTTGCCGTCTCGTCTTGCTGTCTGACAGACTCACACCTGAAGCTGTTATTTTACACTTAATTATAACATTTCTGTACCTGAATACTATTGATTTGATCTATGCTTATAAATTGTGTATTTGTTCTTTTTTCCTCCTTTTTCTTTCTTTTTTTTACTGACTGTTCACTTGCCTTTAATCATATTTGAACTTTCTCAGACTATATTTTTTGCTGTGGTATATGAAGAAGTACTTAAAGTGTATGGAAAGCAAAGTCACAATGATATAAAATTAGTGTCATTCATTTTTTTGTCATTCACATTGATGTTAAAATTACATTTTCTGATTTGTGACATTACTTTTTATGTACTGCTAAAACACTGCTGGTCACTTTCAGAAGTTGTAGTGATTCTTTCTTTTCCAAGAAAAATGTGAAACAAATTGGTTATATAATTTTCATTTTTAAATATTTTAAAATATAATTTAAATAGATTTTTCACACTTTAAGCAATATCGTATCGCATATCGAATATCGCATTTTTTAACAAGGTATCGCGTATCGCTTTTTTTTTTTTCAATATCGCACAGTCCTAATCACAACCAAGAGCAGGTTATTGATATAATGACACATTAATTTTAATTAAAATTATAAAAAAAATCAATAATCATATTAATAAATAATATTGTATGAATTAATATCCTTTACCACAACATATGCTTGTGTGTACAGAACTGTATTCAATGTGAACTTGTAGTGTACTTCAAATCTTAAAAATATAAGAAATAAAAAAAATATGAAATAAAATGCCACTTAAGTACACTTTTATTTCTTAACACACTTAAGTACACTTAAAATTGCACATTGTAATTACGTCAAATTAAAAGTTCCAAATTGCATTTTAAGTCATTGTTTTAATTATCACTTGTCATGATTATAAGAAGTACGCTTTTCTAATGTGTTGACTAGCATACTAACATACTGATTATTATTTTAACTGCAATGTGTTATGACTTTACATTCGGCTTAAATTCTAAATTGGCTTAAATTAAAGTACTTGAATTTAAGTTAATTTCAATGTACATGCAATTAAGTTTCTGAAAGCATTGCATTTAATATTATTTCTGGAATAAGTACGTAACAGTATTCTAAAGTGTGCTCTTTTATGATATTAAGATACCATATCATATTTAACTACTAAATGTTGACCAATTGTCTGTTATTTAAAATGCTATATAATATAAAATGGCTTGACTTAATTAAGCAAAATTATGTAATGTCAGAAAGGAATGAGGGCTTAGAGCAAAACTGCCATCAAAATGAATAAAAATGCCCCCAAACTTTGAGTGTCAGTATGAGAGTGGAACAAGATCATCAATACAGAGCATTTCTGCATCACTTCACCTTATGTTCCAACCCCACATCAATTATTCACAGACTCTAGATTAAAATTTACGACTGAGCTCCACGACGAGTTCTGGAAATGAGCTCCATATCATTGTCTGACCGTCTGTCAGTGCCAAACTTTCTCTGACTGTTCAACTCCCTTGACTGATGTAGTGACACTTTTCCAACTTTTACTGTCACGCGTATGGCACTTTCACATTACAGTCTCGGAAAGGCCATGGTAAAAATGTCTTCCTTTCTCTCGTTCTCAAAGTAAAAGTTTGATCTGTTTTTCTGGATGGTGTGTTGCTCTGATTTCTTTATGTTTCGAAGCAACAAGGTATTAAGTTTATCACTTTTGAGGAAGAACAAGTCACTGGATTTGCAGGCCCTTCGGGTGGTCAAGGCACTGCTGATCAACACAGTGGTGTTTCGTTCCCAAATGATTCAGTGTTTTTGAACGAATCTGGTGAGTCAAAGATTCAAAAAGCCATTTATAAACACAGTTCGCAAAATCTTCTAGAAACTGCATACTAGTACAGTACTATTTTTAGCACTATTTATCTTTCTATGGCATAAACAGCAGGAATAGTATGCGAGTAAGCAGTTCGGAAATCAGGATGTCACTTGCTCCATTCCTAAATGAATCAGCTGTTTTAAATAAATTGGTTGAGTGAGTAAATAAATGACTCACTCATTAAGTCAGTGACTTGTCCTCACCTAATGGAGGTTTTAGTTTAATATTTAAAGTGTAATTTCATAGTTCTATATAGGGCTGCCCTCGACTAAAGATTTTTCTGATCGACTAATAGTTGTTCATTTAAAGCGATTAGTCAACTAATCGCACGTTTATATTAATAAACCTTATAATTCATAATAATGAGCCTTTAATTGCCTATAGTCTATCAGCGCTCAAGCACACACAGCGGGTTGACGTCAATATATGACACCAACTTAACATTGGTTTTTGGTTACACAACCTAAAAACAACAAATATCAACGTCAGCTGATGCTGGTATTGGACATTAAATTAACACTGACATTAGACGTTGAATTGACACTGAATTTTGGTCACCCGACGTCGCAACCGAAATGTAACCAAATATCAACGTCTTATGACGTTGATTTTTTTTTTTCTGTGACTAAGCGACTGATAAAATTGTGATCGACTAAGCCTCTTCTTGCGACTAACGGTTAGTCGACTATTAGTTCTACATTCAGTATATTTTATATGTAACATAATAATCTCATAACATTATTTATGCATTTGTAACTGCAGTGTAAATGCATTCATGCCATATATGA
This sequence comes from Sinocyclocheilus anshuiensis, assembly GCF_001515605.1. Classification (NCBI taxonomy): domain Eukaryota; kingdom Metazoa; phylum Chordata; class Actinopteri; order Cypriniformes; family Cyprinidae; genus Sinocyclocheilus; species Sinocyclocheilus anshuiensis. The sequence continues at coordinate 356,955 of NW_015552576.1, forward strand.
GCTGCAGTAAACAGTCTGTGTAAATATATCTAAATGCCACTTCTGGAGTTCAAAGATAAGATTTTGTTGTTTTCATTTGATTGGTAACAGCCCTAAAATGTATTATTATTCTAATTACATTTATTGAATAAATAGAAATGGTTAAAAATATAGTAATTGTTATAGAAATAGCCACCGTAGTACTACACTCAAAAACGTATCAGAACGCATCACTTTTAGACAGATGGACGTAAAGAAACAAAGTCTAAACACATTTCACAGTAATTTCTCTTGTGTTTTCTGTAAAAAATGTTCAGAGAGACTGCTGTGTTATGCTTGAATGAGCTGTCATTCCAGTCTATCACTTTAATACCCTATTCAGACCGATCCAACCTTAAATGACACGTAAAACAAAGCAAATTGTGATCGCTTTAATTTAGTTCTGTTCAGAATAGTCAGAAAAATCAGTTTTAGTCAAAAGCAGTGATCGTGCTTGCCTTAGCAAGCGCCACTAAAACACTTCATAGTGCTGTAAAAGTAGCAATTACTGTGTTTCTTCTCTTTTGATTTCTTCACTGAATGGACTTGACTAGTTACAGGTGGCTTTTAAAATGTTATTCTGTTTTAACAGCCCTTCAGTCCTTTAATAGCCCTTTAACACTTGTTCGGTACAACACACACACACACACAGACTTACTCCCTGAGCGTACACCTCAGCAGACAAGCTGCACTCCTGAGGGAAAGCGTTTTTTAGAAAGCAAGAGGAAAGATGGGGCGTCATCCTCTCGGTTCCACATCCATTACCCTCCGATCTGCCGGGAGGAGGAAAACATTAACCAAGAAAGAAAGAAAAGAGGAAAGGAAGGAAACGCGGCTGTCATTATAAGTGCCAACTTCCCATTTATCATTTAGTCTGTTCGTTTTTTTCTCTCCCGCACAGTGAGATATAAATTAGAGCTACGATGTGAGCTATAAAAGCCTTTTTTTGGCTCTTCCGCCCCGTTACACTTTTATACACATATAGGCATCATAGAGAACATACGACGCTAATCAGACTCATTGTCACTCCAGCACCTGCGCGCTTCTCTTTCTGCAAGGACGGGAGGAGAGGACGGCGACGGAGCTGGGAATATGACATTTTCATATTGCCTTTAGGGGAGAATGTATTTCTCTTTCTTGTGAAAGGAGGTGGAAGAGGTTGAGTTGACGCTTTTTACTGCGGTTAGAAAGGTGTCAGCTGCTTGGTCTATTCACTGACTCCATCAAAGCACCTCTCAAAGTGTCTCTCTGTGGCTGCTTTCAGATTTAGGAGTCTGCCACACTCAAAAGTAGTCTTGCGCTAGAGCATTAAGATTTTCTTTAAGGCCCCGTGCTGAGTGCCCTAAGAAGTGCACCGGAGAGTGTGGACTGAATTACTTCACTTGAATTTCACCAGTGAAATTGGTTAGCATAAGCTCTACAAAAGGAAATGAGAAGATGGTTGGATGGTTGAGGGATCAGATATCTCTCAGTCCCCGCAAAGCTCAAAGTCATAAAGGCCACATTCACAGTGCAGCTGAATAGGGCTGTCACTTCACTTCTGCGTAATCTCCTTCTGTTCGGTTATTTACGGAGACAACCACATTCCAGAGTGACACAAATCCAAATCCTTTAACCATACTGTCATTAAATCTGTGTTGGAGTGTAGAAAACTGAACTGAACAATGCAATGATGGATATCGTCTCTAGGAATTTTCATTAAAAAACTTAGTTTTTTTTGATTGTGTTTTTTTTTTTTTTCATCAAATGGTGAGTGACAGAAGGTGTTTAAACTTAATTTATTGATTGGCCAACCAAGGTCAAACTAAAATATTATATAACCTGTTTTATTTTAATCTTTTATATATACTGTGTGTGTGTATGTGTATATATATATATATATGTATATCAAAAGAATAATCAAAATAAAAAAATTAAAAAATAAATAAAGGAAAAAGTTTGGTACACTGCTGCAAACACTAATTCTCTTTACTTATTTTGTTTTATTCAATTTTGATTTATTTACTTTGTGTCATTAACATTTTATGATTAATGTATGATATAATAAATATATATATATATAATCATTAATTATTAATAATTTAAATATGCACTTAAAAACATACTACAATTTGTATATTGGATAACACTAATGGTGTCTGGTTAAATTACAAACTATTGATCTGCAGTTATTGATGAACTTATATGTCTCTTAAATTAAAGAGAAAATATTTGTCAAACAGCATGACAGATGCAATCACCACTACAATATCTGTAAAAACTGATCAAAATAAAATTGTATTATTTACTTGCTTACCCTCTCTACATTCTGTAGAAATGGTCCGAATACAAGTTAATGATTTTTTTTTTTTTTTGTATTTATGCAGTAACAAGGTTGTTTGTAAAATGTGTGAAAGAGCCAAAATTATGTTTTTGGTAATGACAACTAGCGAAGCTGTGGTTAGTGCTTTTAAACATATTGTCAATACTTTTGCATATGTTTGGAATTTTGCAGTGTTTGATTTTAAGAAAATTTTTTGTACAAAAAAACATGCTTTGCACTGTGTTGGACCACCATTTGGGTCATGAGGGAAAACCAATTGGAAAGTGCCGTCTTATACTGTACTGACAAAAAAAATTATAATAATAATTCATCCTACATACAGTCTCCTTAGACGTACTCATGTTCTCTCAACAGCGAGTTTCCGTCATGGGATCAATACTAGAGTAGCTCTTCTTTAGAGGTTAATTAAGCTGAATTAAATATATCTAACTCTTCTCTCCAGAGGACCAATGATTGCACAAAAGATTGATATTTTTTCCTCCATCAGACCGCTCCAGACCTTGCAGGGTTGCCAGGGTTACCTTTCTCAAGTTTGGAATGAAGGACACACAAATGATATAATGAAAGCCAAACATGCTGCAGTCCTTCCTCTGCGGCCCCATTCACGCTGTCATTAGTGATCCGATCAGTCAAGACAGACCGGCATTCACACCTGCCATTAACATGTGGCTCAAATGCGGCTCAAGTTTCGTCTCTGATTTCATGACTTTCATGTCACGCATGCTGAGAAGAATGTGTGGTACTTTGCTGTTCTCTAGGATGCATTAGCATTAACACTATAAATGCATTTTTAAATGCAGTTTCTGATGGCATTTCAGTAAACCGACTACGTTTACAAGATGGAACTTCATACCAGGTGTAAATGAAGCATAGAAGTCGAGAAACTCAATTCCTTCATTAAAGAAGCCCATAATAACATTTCATATAATGGCTCATCAACCAAAATCCATCTCTTCAGAAAGTTGCCGTATAAACAGAAATGAATGTGATTTTAATGTGCAATCTATTTTGATAAACTATAATTCCGCCTCGACTTGCTAATTCATTCTTCAACTACTGTTACGCACAATCCCCAAAAGCAATTTAACAAATTGTGTTGCTAACTTCGAAATATGTGAACAATTTAGCAGTTGTGATGGTGCTTACAATTATTATTTTTTTGTTATTATCAGTCCTCTAAGAGCATTTAACATTAAAATAAAGAGTGTTTTAACAGCTCTTGTGTGGAATCAGAATTAGTGGCGTTCTCAAATAAAGCAAACAATCCCGAGAGATTCTCGGCAGCAAGCGTTTAGTAGAGTATTTGCATACTTTAATGGATCCATGTTGCTAAATGTGTTTATTTTTTGAATCCCCTTTCATCCCTGAGATTACAAATGGTTATAGCTTGTAAATTGACAATAACATAAATGCTTGATGATTTAGGGGATTTGTTTGAGGACGTCTGCATTCCCAAGGAACTTTGAATTGACTCTTTCAAAATGAAACAGTGTGTAAATGAATGAAATTAAAGATTAAAAGTAGCTGTCCTATAATGTGATGTTGATCAAATGCATTAGTTGTGCACTGACACTTCAATCAATGAGCGAGCTTTAATAGCCAGACATTTTAGCTGAAAATGTAATGTTGCGTAAAATATTTTACTCTACTCGCACTTAAATAAAATAGAAAATGATTTAATTAAAAATGAAACATGAATGAAATGTATAACCATTTTAGCAACACTACAAATAGTGACAATCAAGCATAATACATGAGAAAATATGTAAAAATAAAGAATTTACAGACTGAATGTGAAATTATTGCAATATAAAAGTATATTTAAAAATGTTAATGTTAGATGGGATTAATCGTGATTAATCATGATTAATTTCAGAAAATATGTGTTATAATATAATATAATATAATATAATATGTGTACATATATATTAGGGCTGTCAATGTTAACGCCTTAACGCATGCGATTAATTTTACAATCCTTAACGCGTTAAAATAATTTAACGCAATTAACACAAAATTACTGAAGCCCAAATTCTATTCTAACCCTTTAACCCAATTTTGCTTCTCTGCTTGCGATCAGATCATTTTAAGCCGCTAAACTCCGGGAAAGTTTTCAGTCCAATGATCCAGTAAGCGAATGCATTCAAACAATCCGTCCAAAACAGCACTAATATAAAGTAAACCAGGCTTATTACATCAGAGATTGCAGAGAGAACTGCGTTTTCTCGACTGGATAACCAGTCTTGCTAGTAAAGTTTTGATGGATGAAGACTGCAATCAAGGTAAAGACGATTGCGGTGGCGTACAGGAGTCGTACAGTAAGCACACGTGAATCCGTTATAATAATGCGTGTATGAGTGCTCTTGACGCACTGATCGCACATTGTATTTATGCACAGGCACAGACATTTCCGTACATTCACGTTGTTTCCACACATGATTTGTCATGTGTATGTTGCGGTGTTTAGTTATTCTGAATGGATCCGTGTACTGTAGTAGATATACTGTATGCAGTCAGCAGGCGGTTGTTTTAGGGTTTTTTTGGCATCTCAATGTGGTCCTGTTCGGTATCGCAACTTGACTTCTCTAAAATGTAAAAAAGCTCTTTGCTGTTGCACTGTACACATACTATAAAATTCTGATTTTTTTTCTTCTTTCATATGTGCTTATATGGGCTCCTTATATCATTTGGTTCTTTGGTGTCCTTTTGGAGTTTCTAAGTGTCCTTTTTTGGAAAGACATCTAAATTTATCTTCATTTTCTAATATTTTCATATTTTCTAATATTTTTTTTTCCCCAGATCTTCTGAATTTAACTGCAAATATGCGTACATGTAAACCATTCAGAGGTACTAATCAGAATTGAGTTATGCTATTATTATTATTATATTAAAGCATATTTTCCAAAAAATTTCCAAATTATCCAAAATGGAATTAATTAGTCAACATTTCTACTAAACGAAAAATTTTAACAAACATGAATAAGCTTTGTGAATTACATTCACCAATGATCTTGGTCACAGAGATTCACACTACAATAATATACTGCTTCATTATAATATGTTGATATGTAGGCGATCCTTTTTTTTCCCCCAGTATGGAGACAAAATAAAGATTTCAGAGAGAATAAAACAAGGAAATACTGGGAAAGAATCCTCAGGGAAAGGAGGAGCAAGCAAACAGAACAGCATCAGTAATACGGGATAGTAAATATTAGCAAAGCAGCAAGGGGGATGGAAAAGAGTGAACAGATGGATCATAGTATGTATCTTTTATTTATCAGAAGTCTCAGTTCAATTCCTACATCTTGGTTGATCTATTTCTGCACATGACAACCAAAAGTTATTAGCTTTTTTGGAAGTGTCTGTTTACACTAAGTGCAAGTAGTCCACCTTGATGGAAAAGGCTGTTTACTTTAACTCCACCATTGACAAAATTACAAACGAAACATGTCTGGTAACAGGAGGAGTGGTGGAGATTAAGAGCCCTTCATTTCGTTTTCACAAGTTTGAAATAGGCTTTTTTTTCAATCCCATTCTTCACCCTATTCCCATTTAATATCAGGTGAAAGTGGCATTTATTTTATAAAGCATTTATTGATCTCAGTATGGTTAGGGTTAGGGGTCGTGGGGGTGGGCTTTAGGCACAGGGACAAGTATGGTCCCAGTAAGGCAGCATCCAGTTATGATTTTAATAAACAGACTGAATATGCTGTTAATACTGCATACAGCAGTTTTATAATTGACTACAATACTCCGAGGTGCAAATGGTATCTGCCACTATAAATATAAACATAACTATAAATAGCATCTAACACTATTTACTTAGTGTCAATAGCGTTTACCACTACCCAATACCCATCTGCTGTTTTTATTTATTTACCTAATATGATGTCTAATTCTGTTGTTATCATCATCATATGGTGTGCCAAAGTAATTTCTCATTGTTTCATTCGTTAAGCTTTTTGTTAAGTCACGAGTCAAGCTTTTTAAACCACACTGCACTTACATAACCTCAAATAAACACCAAAAACATACTGAGATTTTTTGTCTCTCTCTCAAACGCACACAACAAATGTCACATTCATTTGAAGGAGTCACACCATCTTTCAGGTGCTGTTTCCTGTCATGATTAGTGTGGTTTCCTGTGTCTGTGTAATTTTTGCTTGTGATAATAGCAGTAGGCTTAAAATAAATAAACCGCTGAATGACACAATTTCTTTTAGAAGTAAAAGAAAATAAGCTGCTATTAAACTATCGTTGGGTAAATTTCAAACAAGGCTCATTGGAAAAATCCGCCTCTGCAAGTTCTGGTATTACGTTTCATCTTGAAAGGTTTGTGTCACTTTCAAAGTAAAATGTCTAGTGAGTTGTGATAAGTGCGTTCAGTTTTGTCAGAAACAGAACCTAACTGATGATACAGATGATATGTGAGATTAAAAAAAAAAACACATTTGCTGAAACAACCATGCTATTTTAGCTTGCTTTGAGCTTTTATAGGAACTTGTGTTTCACAGGACTTGTATCCAAGCCTTCACATCGCAAGTGCAGTGCTGTAACGGGTGCGCTACCGAGCAAGCTTACTTTGTCAGAAAAGCCATATATGGAGCTGGTTATATGAAGCAAATGTCAAAATGTATTAGTGTGCAAATTCTACAGTATGGTAAAAGTGTTTTAGGTCAAAACATACTATTGTGCAAGGAGCTGCATGGAAATAAGTCTTTATGAATCATTAATCTGCCCTGTAATCATAATTTTTGTGAAAAGGAAAACAAGTTGTTGGTGTTTTATTGCCATTAAAACTATAAGTAACGGCATGTTTTCCAATGAGCCTATGTTGGTCATTTCATCATTCAATAAATGAGTGAGAATTTGAAATTTGTTCTTTTTGGCAGATTAAGAGATATGGACTAGTTTTACTAACCAAAACACTTTAACACTTTTATAGCACGCGGCTATACTTGTATTTGAATTTTATATTTATGTTTTTTTTTGTTTTTTTTTACCTACAGAATTTTATGTATTTGTATATTCATATCTGTTATTTTGTTCATTAAGGTAAATCTAGGAAATTGTGTCCGTTTTTTGTGGCTAAATAGAACGAAATTGGTACCTTTTGTGACATGCATTTATTTGACATTCAGCAGCCCATATTTCTCTGCATCAAAGAACACAGCAGTCAATAATGCGACTTCCTCCAACAATACATACAGCAGCGTGGCCAAACATACACAAACACACTCTTATGATGCACTCACAGACTAATGGCATGTCATGTTCTGTAAGTGTGTGTGTGTGTGTGTGTGTGTGTGTGTGTGTGTGTGTGTGTGTGCGCGCGCGTGTGCGCGCGCAACAGGACAAAGTAGAAGAGAGGAGAGGACAAACTTCAAATGAGCCGAGTGAAGTAAATGTGAAAATAAATGGAGTGATAAAAAAAGAAATGGAGCAAAGTAGAATCATGCATGCAAAGCCATTAAGGAGAGAGAAGAGAACAGGAAATGAAAAAGATGCCGACTTTTGATGTGTGTGTTTGTGTGTGTGTGTGTGTGTGTGTGTGTGTGTGTGTGTGTGTGTGAGTGAGTGAGTGTGTGTGGGCAGGTACAGATCAGATGAGTTGAGGGTGTGTGTGCAGGAAAGAAGATCAAGAACAGCATGAGGGCGAGTGAATGATGACATGATTTAATTTTCAAGTCATATGCCCTGAATGCCAACATAGGCCTTAAACACACACACACACCAACTAGTGACTAGATCACTGTCCCATGTAAAAATGACGTAACAAGAGATCAATGTGACCCACACTGCTGGATCCATCAATCAAAACTGAATAAAAATAATCCAAAATGGGTTGTTAATTAAAATAACTTCCCACATGCAGAATGACTATAGTAACAACACAGGCAAACAGTATACAGGTTTATAAAGGGGTTCATAAATGACTAATAAACTAATAACTCATTTACAAATGCATTATAAATCACTGATAAGCAGTTATAACCATGCTTAATAAATATGTTTATTCATATTTAACTCAAAATTAGATTCCTGATTTATTTCATGATGCAGCAAAAATAGACTATTATAGTGAGAGTGAGGGGTTTTGTATTTATGATTTTCTCACGTTGCTTACCAGAAGCTACTCTGTATATTACCCATGATACTCTCCAGAAGTTAATGATGCCTATCCACAGCAATGATTAGAATCTTCTTATCAATTATTTATAATGCATTTGTAAATGAGTTATTAGTCATTTATGAACACCTTTACAAAGAGAATCTTAATGTAAAGTGTATATATTTCCATTTATATATAACAATGAAGTTCTGTTTATTATTAGCCCGCACATTATTAGAAGTCGTCTGCCGCTTTAAATGCTTGTGCTCTTTAAAGCAGGGTGGATTCTGATTGGCTGTCAATGTTTTATCGTTCATCAGCTGAAAAAAAAAAAAAATCATTTTGAAAGTGATTCCAACAATATTGTTCCTCTGTGATGTTATCAGTACAGTTGTGGTGTGTATTCTGCTTTTAATGCAATATCTTTATTGTTATTATAGCTATCATTCTTGCTGTGAACTGTCTTTATACAGCTTGTACAGGATTGCTTTTTACAAGTTCAGTGAACATAGTTGAATAAATATTTAATAACTTATGTTTAAGGCCAAAATTGACCAGTTATTTTATTTTTTTCTCTTTTATATGACGGTAAAATGACGTCAAAAAGATTTGCATACGCAGGGTAAGAGTTGTGGAAGTGTACATAAGACTGTAAGCGTAAATTAAATTTGCATGCGCAAGAGAAGCTTTGTAAAGGTGTAAATCGCGTTTCAAGCGCAAGAAAAAAATATTTGCAGCATTTTACTGTTACTCGTAAGTGTAATTCATGTATTGTGAAACTGCAGCTTCATGCTAACGCAAAATAAATATGATCTGCATGCTTCTGACTTCCATTTTTCCGCGCTTACACTTTTGGCACGTTTTTTTCGCCAAAAGTCGGTCAAAAGCACTGCAAGACTGTGAACAGTGATTTGCAAGCGAAAACAACAGTTTAAAGAACTGCACACACTGAAAGCCTTTAATAAACACTGAAAGTCAGGAATAAACTGTGTATTACAGTGAATCGACAGGATTAAAGCTTGAGGGTGAGTGACTGACAACAAGATTTCATTTTTAAGTCAAATGCTCTGAGTGCCAAGAGAGACCTTAAGCACTCACACTGACTAGTTACCAAATCAGCATCCCATGTGAAAATGACCTAACAAGAGGTCAGCATGACTCGCACTGCTGCATCCATCAATCAAAAGTGCCGCATTGCCTCCTGAACCCCGACATGCCCTCTGCAGCGCGACCCTCAGCTCTTAGACGGCTGTGCTGGGAGAACAGGTGGACTCTGGCACAAACATACGCACCTGTTCAGAGAGATGGACAGCCGCTGTCAGCTGCACAAGGTCAGGCCCGTGCCAGATGGGGTCAAAGCAAGGCACAAACTAAAAGTAAAAGTTGCAAGGACTTGCATAATAACACCAGCAGTCCGATGTCAGCGAGAGCGGGGCTGAAGACGAGTGTTTGCAGCAGAAACACTTGACAATTAACGCTGTAGGAGTGTGATGTAATTATAAGCTAACACAGTGGATGTGCTTATTAAGACGCACCGATTACACACACATTCAATACACACCGTCATGAGAAGATGCGTTCAGCATGAGCTATTGTTTGGCTGTGAATATATGATTAAAACTGTAACGCAGAAACTCATGCGGGTCACATCTTATGACTTTAAATTGGTGGGAAAGCAGTGACACAGCTTTGTTAAAATGAGGACAAGTAAATGATGACAGAACTGTCATTACTGGGTGTTTCTTTAAAGTCGGTGTGAAATGAAATTTCACTTTATCTATGTCCTCGATCTTCCAGTGGAACAGCAGGCTTCTCTTTGGTGACGTATGCTACAATTATTTAGTCAAACTAAACTCCATTCAAGTCCAAGACTAAAACTTTCTTATTACTTGACGTAAAAAATAAAAAAAAAACTTTATTTCAGCTTGTTGCCGAGGCAAAATTTCATTTAGTTTGTTGATTTAGTATTAATGTATTAAAATAAAACTAAAACTGAAAAAAGGTATAAAAATGATATATACAGATTTTTTTCAAATAATAATAACAACAAAAATGACTAAAAAACGTCAAAATTAAAATTTAAACATAAAACCATAACAAAATATAAAGAAACTATAAAAATAATTTAAAATATTAATAATAACTATAATAGTATCTCAGTCATATTAAAATAACACTTTTCTATCCAATCATCAACTTATGGTTATTACGTTCTCTTTTTATTTATTTATTAATATGTCATTATATGGAAGTAATATATTACAAGCAACACTTGTTTATTTGCCTCTTTATGTTGAATCGCTTGTTGTATTCCTTATTTGTAAGTCTCTTTGGATAAAAGTGAATAAATGTAAAGGTTCTATGTCGGCATGCTTTTGTTTTGTGTACTTTTAGTTTGTTATCCTGTTCCTGATTTCCTCTTGTTAGTCTCTGATTGTTTGCACCTGTGTCTTATTATCCAATTAGCCCTATCTGTTTAAACTCTTGTGTTTCCAGTGTTGACGGTCAGGTCTTCTGTAAGCTAATTAGATAACAAGACGCAGATGCAGACAATCTGAGAATAATGAGGGGAAACAGGAAATAGGAATAAGACAGGACTACAAACTAAAAGTTCACAAAATAAAAGCACACACAGAGCCATGAATGTTGTCATTTATATTTGCTGTTCCCCCCTGAAGCATCATGAACATTTCCAAGACAGGGTTAACAAAAAAGTCAAAATATAAGAATTTTACAGAATAATGTTTTGTTGTAATATACTGTAAAATGCAATTTATTTCAGTGATCAAAGCTGAATTTTCAGCATCATTACTCCAGTCTTCAGTGTCACATTATCCTTTCTAGAAATCAGTCTAATTTGCTGATTTGCTGTTCAAGAAACATAATGACAATTTTATCAATGCTGAAATCAGTTGTGCTGCTTCATATTTTTGTAGAAACTGTGTTAAAAATTTTGCTAATGATGTTTTGATGAATAGAAAGTTCAAAAGTACAGCATTTATCTGATATAGAAATCTTTTGCAACAATGTAAATTACTTCACTGTCACTTTTGGTCAATGTAATGCATCGTTGCGGAAAGTATTATAGTTAAAATATTATATATATTATATACACACACACACTTAACCTACAAATGCACAGAATAAATCAACACACTGAATAAATGTTTTCATGCTTTTTTTTGCATATCTAGTCAAATGTACAAATCTAGAAAAATATTCTTTTACCTCCGCTTTTCTTTGTACAAGTACAAAAACATTTGAAGAAACTTTATATTGTACCCATTGTTTGCTTAGTTTAAAATGTAATAAAATATGAAAATCCAACATTAAAAACTTTGAAAGTCTAGTTCTGGGAAAAAGGCTAAAATAATCAAATTTGTGCATAAAAAGGATCTGAAAAGCAGCAAAAAAATATATATATATCATGCTACAAGGTTTCCAATAACGGTTTGTGAACTTCATATAACAATCTATTAGTTATAAATCAATTTAAAAAAAAAAAAAAGTGCTGAAAGATAAAGAAACTGCCCTTTGAGTAAAGAATGCCTTTAAGACTACAGACAAACAAAAGAGCAAACACTCCTCTAAATCACTGAACGTGGCATTTATGTCCTTATTCCACTGGTGGACTCATATGATCCTCTGACATCCTGAATTTATATCAGACATCAGGCTGCTATTCTGCATATATTTCCAGTCAATTGTAGTCATTTACTTCTACAACAACAGTAATTATCATCATATTCAATGGCATACGAGCTGATGCTGCCACGGACATCCACAGAGAATGAGAGAAGTCTCAAAAAGCCTTTTTTTCAGCTCTTCAGAACTCATGGACTCATGAAATGTTTTAAATCTAAGAGTAAATTGGCGAAATGAGTATATCTGATACATCAGCAGTATCTCAGAGGAGAATACAAACATACGGCGCCGGAGGAGATGAAACCCCCAAACTCAACACATATACTGGGCACATGTGCGTGTGCAAGAACATGTAATATATTTCTCATCATGCACAGTGGTGTTAGCGCACCGGAAATGTCATGGCCTGAAATGAACAATAAACAAAAAACAGCACCGAACGTGAGCCGCGGGCAGCACTGCATATGTGTGCACTAAAATAGCTTATTCAAGTCAACAATCTGACTGTGTTCATAATGTTTTTCAGTCAGGTTTTCTCCCTAAGGTGAATGTTGTGAGCCATGTGCTACATTTCAAAGCAACTGCAGTAGATTCAGATACAACATTGTTCAAACGCTGCATAAATGATGCTATGAGTGCTGGGTCAAAACAACCCAATAGCTGGGTTTGTCCCTTTATAATCCTAGCGCTGGGTTATATTTAACCCAGCATTTTTTAGAGTGTAGTTAACCCTGTTGAAAAAAACAGCATATGCTGGTTAGGTATGTTTTGACCCTGGGATGCTGGTTTAAGCTGGTCCTTTGCTGGTTTATGCTGGTCCTTTTGCTGGTTTATGCTGGTCATGTGCTGGCAAAGGACCAGCATAAACCAGCAAAGGACCAGCTTAAACCAGCATCCCAGGGTCAAAACATACCTAACCAGCATATGCTGTTTTTTTCAACAGGGAACTATATTAGGTTTTGTTTTGTTTTGTTTTTTAGCTTGCCTGTGTCTAAACTGCTTTATATCGACAAGTAAAAGTAGCTTCACTACTAACACTGGATTGGACCATAAGTGAAGACATCGACCTCAGAAAGAGAAACTGTGTGTGAGAGAGTGTTACTCCATCCCAGTGGAACAGTGCGCAACACTGGGCTAAATTTCATTTAGCAGCTACAGCAGAGTGTGTCCATTTCCTGCAGAACTAAAGGACAGGTAAGTGAGACAGACAGAAGCAAACTGTGGACATGCTATCATAGAAAGATGAACAGTTCATTACAGCTGAGAGAGGAACTGCAGGAAAGAGATGAAAGTGAACAGACCTCCGTACGAAACACACAACACACTAAATCAACACATGAGCAACACATTTTCACATTTCTGTGGGTTATCTCTGAACAACTAGCTGGTTTAGTGGCTTTGTGTGTTCAAACGCAGCTGAATGGAGAACAGACCGCAGTCGTCTCAACACAACTCAGTTTAATAGATGGACTATTTTTAAGTCTTACAGATGCAACACCTCATGAGATGAGACGCATCAAAACATGACACAACCACCGAAGACATTCATCTGCTTGTGTACACAGACCAGCAATGAACAAATATGTTGAGGCTGTCGGTAATTGTCTTGAAATGTATTGTTGAAGGCAGTAGATTTGTTTCAATAGCGCTGCTCTGAAGGCTTTAAAGAGGATATATATTTAGAGACGCAGCTTCTCACAGGGAAGTTCTTCAGACAGTCTCTGCACTCACAGCATTGCATTTGCATTTGTCATTTGCATCAGGTAAACATTTACCTGTTGACAAGTCGATTACTTTTCTGGATGACTAGTGAAAATGAGTAGTCGTGTAAGCCCTAGCTGAGATGGATTTTAAACAAAGAAAATTGGAAAAAAAGGCATGCCTCAGCCTGCCATTGGTCAAACAGACAGCCCATGTAACTCACACCACTGACTGAACCAATGCTGCTATGCTCAGCTACAGAATCGCAAACAGGTTCTTCGATTTCTAAAAGGATTTATCTGTTCTGTTAACATTTCTTGCATGTGTATTCGTCCACTGATCTGTATCAAATGCATGCTAAATCAAAATATAAACTGATCATTTAGTCTGATTACTGAACAAACGACTCTTATGAGCCGGTGAATCAAATCTATACAGTACATGCAATGTGTCACGAATCCGGTACATGGACTCTCACACTACACAGACTGTTACACTATACCCTGGACTACATTTCCCATCATCCATTGCACTGATTGCACACAGCTGTAACCAATCACACGCTCACCTGAAAGCTACTAATAACACACACTGATATAAATCAGTCTCACACCACCATTCAACGCCGAGTATTGTCTAGCATTTATCACTCTTCTAGCGGTAGCTACTTTACGGAGCCAGTTCCCGGTCTAGTTCATAGTTCATAGTTTAGTCTAGTCTTGCCTTGCCTGTTTGCCTGTGTATTATGGATTACCCCTTTTGTCAAGCCCTCTGGATTCTGTTCGCCTATCGAAGACCCACGCTTGTCCTAGGATTACTCTTTGTCTTGCCTGTGTTGTACCTGTTTGCCATTGTTTGACCCATGCCTGTTATATGACCACGTCTTGGAAATAAAGCCTTGCATATGGATCTGCACGTCTCACGTCTCGTTCGCCCTGTTACACAATGTAGTCCAACCGATTCTAATCAAATCCATACAGCGCGTTCAGTGTAGTCCGATGGATTCATGAAAGAATGACTTTTATGAGCCAGTGAATGAAATTAATAAAACCCATACAGTACAACAACATAGTCCACAACTGATTCTTGAAAGAATGACTCTTATAACCTGGTGAATCACATCAATACAGCACAATCAATGTAGTCCAACTGATTCTTGAAAGAATGACTCTTATGAATGAGTGAATCAAATTAATAAAATCCATACAGTGCAACAATGTAGCCCAAACGATTCTTGAAAAAATGACTCTTATGAGCCAGTGAATCAAATCAATACAGCAAATCAATATGGTCCAAACCAATTCTTGAAAGAATGATTCTTATGAGCCAGTGAATCAAATCAATACAGCACAATGTAGTCCAACCGATTCTTAAAAAAATGACTCCTATGAGTTAGTTATTTCAGTGAATCAAATCCATACAGCACGTTCAGCGTAGTCCAACTGATTCTTGAAAGAATGACTCTAACAAGCTCTTTTCAGTCAATCCAGTCTACAAGGAAATCCAATATAGTCCAAATAATTATTGATAGAATGACTCTTTTGAGCTGGTTCTTTCAGTGAATCGAATTCATACGGCACATTCAATGTAGTCAAAATGATTCTGGAAGGAATTAATTTCATGAGCCAGTTCTTTAGAGTGAATCATATCCACACAATGCGATCAATGTAGTCCAAATGAACAAATGAGTCTTACGAGGTGAATCTTTTCAGTGAACCTAAAACATCCAATAGCATTCAACTGAATTCTATTCAATTCAGAATTCCTGAACTAATGACTTCTATTAAAAGAGTTTTTTTTTTCTTTTTTTTACAGTGAACCAAACTAGAGACCTGCGCAGGACAGATTTTTCAATCCCGCAAGATTCTGTCCTGCGCCCGCCCGCTCTCGCAGAATTATATCTCATCTGTGACATTCATGTTTTGTCCCGCTTGCAAAAGCCCACATAAAAGTAATCTACAGTATATAGATTTTTTTTCAGTACATCGAAGAAATTTACATGAATTGGTTCTGTAACATCTCCTAAACTCCACAGCATCCCAGCATAAACGCTCCCGATAAAATATTTGTTATTTAGGCTAAGCATCAACATTCACAAACCACTGTTATTTTTAACAGAAAAGCAAGCATGGGCTGAAAATAAATTATACAATTTTTTTTTTAAGGCAAGTGGTTGCAAACTATTTATTTTAGCTACATTTACAGCTACAAATTTTTTTTTGAAAGTTAGTCAACTAAATTTGTTTATTTAAATGTAGCTAAAATAAATTGATTGCAACCTTAAAAACATTTAGTAAATTCAATTAATCATTTTTTTTCAGTGTGGTTTGGCATGGCAGAATGCGAGCAGCGCTTCCTCTGTTATAACATAATGAATATACGCACAATGAATCTTTTACAGTGTCTACACTTCGTGTGTTAAAATGAGAGGATTTGTGAGCATGCAATTTCAGCACTGCGGTGAGTAGATTCTAACTTAATCACCTCTGATTGGCCACTGCGTTCCACAAATCAATTTTTTTTTTAAGGCAAGTGGTTGCAAACTATTTCTTTTAGCTACATTTACAGCTACAAATTTTTTTTTTAAAGTTAGTCAACTAAATTTGTTTATTTAAATGTAGCTAAAATAAATTGATTGCAACCTTAAAAACATTTAGTAAATTCAATTAATCATTTTTTTTCAGTGTGGTTTGGCATGGCAGAATGCGAGCAGCGCTTCCTCTGTTATAACATAATGAATATACGCACAATGAATCTTTTACAGTGTCTACACTTCGTGTGTTAAAATGAGAGGATTTGTGAGCACGCAATTTCAGCACTGCGGTGAGTAGATTCTAACTTAATCACCTCTGATTGGCCACTGCGTTCCACAAATCAACAGCTGAGTCTCTGATTGGCTACATTGTGCAACCCTTTAAACATGTGTTATAAATAGAAACTCTGCCTAGCTTGCGCATGTTAATCATTTTAATATTAGTTGTTCCTTTTGCTTTTGAGCAACAGATAAATAACAATTTATATGTTTTAGACATTTTATGTTTAGATAATTTCTATTTTGAGGGAGTCCCATGAATCATTTTATTCTCCTGCATCCCGCGCACACACGAGTCTCTTCACACCCACACTCGCCCATCAAGTGTTGTCCCGTGCTACTCCCCGTTCCGTTGGGTCCCGCGATAGTCCTGTTGCGTTGTACTCCTGTAGGAGTGCAGGTCTAGAACCAAACACATACAGCTTACAATTTAATTACTTTGCATTGAAAGTATTTAAAGGTGACATATCATGAAAATCTGACTTTTCCAGGTTTTAAGTGCTATAATCAGGTCCCTGGTGCATCTACCAACCAAGGAAATGTGAAAAAGATTAACCCAGTAGCTTTGTTTTCGTAAGCCTTTTTCTGCAAGCATCTGAGAAAACGAGCGTGTCTGATTTCGCTCCCTTGGTGACGTGGCAAAGGGATCTCATTATAATATTACCGCCCCTT
>NW_015552576.1:374303-377675 GCF_001515605.1 Sinocyclocheilus anshuiensis
GTCTGATTTCGCTCCCTTGGTGACGTGGCAAAGGGATCTCATTATAATATTGCCGCCCCTTAATCTGTACGTTTACACCCACGGCGCCATTATTGTGATTTCGCAAGCGACAACGGTGTACCAGTTCTAATGCCATGGCGAAAATTTGAGCAAAACATGCTAACTGTTCTGCCTTTGGCTGCACAGACGAGCACAGAACACTATTTAGAGTCCCAGCCTCAGAGGAGACAAGAGAGCAGTGGATTTATTGATTTATTTAATGTATATTGCTGCTGCCACACAGATCTAAAATAAACATGCAATTTATTTCCCAGCTGTTTACCTTCACAGACATAACCGACTGTTTTTTGTAACTCGTGTGTTTTTAATGTAAACTTGTGTGTGAATGAGAACTTAGTTTAGTACTCACATGCTGTGACAGCCGCTTTCTGTCCGTGTGCTTCGGATGTGTGCACTCAGAAAACCGTATATCAGAAGTTTAAACTCATATGGTTTAAAACGCATGATTTCAGCGCGATTAACATGATAATCAGAACCAAAACAGATGCTTTTAGCAGGTCCCAGTTGTAATGACTTTCTGGAAAAGGGGGCGGAGAGCAGCAGCTAATTTGCATTTAAAGAGACAGGCCCGAAAAACAGCGTGTTTCTGCTTCCACTCAAAATAGGCATTTTAATGATATAATAAATGATCTGTGGAGTATTTTGAGCTTTGATTGATTGATTGATTGATTGATTGATTGATTGATTGATTGATTGATTGATTGATTGATTGATTGATTGATTGATTGATTGATTGATTGATTGATTGATTGATTGATTGATTGATTGATTGATTGATTGATTGATTGATTGATTGATTGATTGATTGATTGATTGATTGATTGATTGATTGATTGATTGATTGATTGATTGATTGACTGACTGACTGACTTTTAACTTCTTCTCCACCTTTAATACCAGGTGTAAGAAGGCCTAAAACATGCCAGATTGTAGCTCTGCTCAAATGGTAGAGTATAATGCTATCAACACCGGTGTCATGAGTTCAATTCCCAGAGAAATGTTAACATATGTATAACTTTGATGCACAGTAAGTCACTTCAGATAAAATATGTACAGTAAATGGTGATTCTTTGACCTGTTCTCGCATACATCTGTCGCCTGGTCAATGCAGCGCTGCAAACTTATCACACATGCAAGCACAGATGGATGATTTCAGCTGAGCTCTCAACCTCTCATGAAAATCTGCAAATGACACTAATTAGCATATTTAAGCGGCCTATCCCACACACACACACACCCACTCGTGGTGTAACGTACGCACGCCTCCCTCCGCGAGCCAAATGAGAGCCTTCAGTGCTGCCAGTGAATGGGGACGTCTAGACTAACCCTTGGAGCACAGCTCCGCAACCACAAATTAAACCAATGCCAAATTACAGAGAGGAAGAGAGCGACACAGCGAGTGATGAAATTAGCGTGTTTTGAATGTAAGTCAGAGTCGTGCGGATTTGAGGAGTTTGTGCTGCTGTGGTGTCTGTATCCACTAGGCTAACAAGACTACTTACTGAAGAAACATTAAAGGAATAGTTCTCCCAAATATTACAGGTCTGTCATCATTTAAACCTCGTCTTTCCAAACCTACAGTGTGCTGTTATTTATTTCTGTGGAACACAAAATTAATTATTTACAATGCAGGAATGTATTTATGTAGGAAACTGCTCATCTAGTCTCCTTATACAAAGACAAAGTTCCTCAGAAATTTTCAAATGACCAAATCACAAGTATTGTTCTGTGTAATAATGAGTAATAAAGAGTTCGGTTACGCTTTATTTTAAGGTGTCCTTGTTACAGTATATTTATACCTTTAAGTACTGAGTAATATTAATTAACTACATGTACTTACTAAATGGTTAGGGTTTGGTTTAGAGTTAGTTGCATGTAATTATGCATAATTTATTGTTATTACTATAGCAAGTACATGTAACATATGTAACATGGACACCGTAAAATAAAGTGTTACCAAGAGTTCTGTGTAATAATGTCAGATAGTTTGGCTCAGGTGGAGTTAAAAAAAATAGGGATAAAAAGAGATAACTGCTTTACAGTTTGTCTCTTCAACAACATTATCACTCACCTATAGACCTTTGATTATTTTTTACTAGTTTTTAATCAGATTTTCCATGAAAATGTTTGTATTATGATATATATATATATATATATATATATATATATATATACACACAGCCATTCAAAAGTTTAGCATCTGTAAGATTTTTGAAGTCTCCTATACTAAAAACATGTAAGTCTTTACTGTCAGTTTAATACTGTCAGTTTTATTTCTAAAAAATAAAAAAAACTTGCTGAACCTAAACTTTTGAAATGAGTCTGCTTTAAATGACCCTCTGCTAGTTAACACTGAAGATGAAAATAAAATACAGTAGAGAACATTGTGGAAATGTGTCCTTGTTTACTGTTGGTGCATCAATTCGTGTTAGAGTTAGCAAAATACAATTTTAACAGCAACACAATGAAGCTCAATAAAGACGAGGAACAAACGAGCTGTGAAGGACAGAGCAAGATGAAGAGAGTGAGTACTGGTTACCATCTTTTATCCTGCCCCTGACCATGTGACTTGGCAAACCCTGAGACGTTTAGATTGATCAGCACAGCAGTTAACCCCCACTGCTCTAAAGATGAGACAGTGGGCACATCTCCAAAAGACCAAACACATGCCCACAAATCCCAGCATGCTCTGATTGCCTTTAGGAGCTCTGAAAGGACAGACATGCCAAACGCTCCTTAGCTGGGAAACTCACTGTGTCACAATTCACATATTTTCATTATAACAAGCATTCAATATTAGAATTAGTGAGTCCCAACTCACATTACCTTTATGAAAAGTGTATATTCATGCATGTTTTATTGATAAATTTTGTCCAAAATCATGTGCACTATGAGAGAGAAGTTTGTGATGGCTCACTTTGAACTTGAAACTGGTCAGTAAAGTAATGTATGCAACAATAGAAACAGCACACTTATTACTATTTGAAAAAAATATATATAATAATAATCATGTGGGTTGAATCATATTCATGTGGTGTAACCAACATGAAATAAATAAAATAAATACTTATTTTATGACAATGCAAGGTTAGGTTCAAGTTGTATAATGTAATGTGCACTTACATTAAATCACTTTTTACTTAATGGTTACATGACATTTTTAGAATCATTAAACTGAATTAAAAACTCAAAACTGTAATATTTCTTTTTTTCTTCTTTAAAAATTGTACAGTTTTTTATGAATACCAACATGATGATATATGAAACCAACATGAATTGAACGTGTCTAAGAAGACGCTTCTTACAAAAATA
>NW_015552576.1:377685-384663 GCF_001515605.1 Sinocyclocheilus anshuiensis
TTTGGGCACTTAACCATGTTAACTGCAAATGAAATTAAATGCAAATTTAAATGTATAAATACGTAGTTTAAATTAAAATTAAATACAATTATCTGAACTTTAAAGTGCTTTTATGACCCACTTAAGTAGCAGATCCTTACATTTCATAATTACTTCAATGTCTTTGATACGGATAAAGTATACCGTTGAATGCACTGACAAGCATTTATGGTAAACTAAAATACCTCAATATATATTTTTATTGAAATGTGCATGTCATGTATTTAAATATATTTTAAACTACAAACTTGTAATCATGAAATTGCAATCTAGCATATTTAAAATACAGTATATTATATTTAAATGTAATATTGAATGACATTACATTTAAAATTACAATCAAGAACTTGTGCACCTGTTAAAAATGTGAATAAAAATAATATAATTCAATATAATTAAGCACACTTCTTTTTCAAAGGCAACTGAGTCTGGTTTTCAAGAAGCAATTAAATATAGGAGTGTGTCCTATACTGGTATATCACTACATATTCCACAGTACATGCTTTGCCATCACCAGTGAAAAAAGAAAGCACTTTTATTGCACAGTATGGTGCTGCTCCATTCAATTCAACTCGCAGTCCAAATTTCCGACTTCCCGGAATAGTGCGACAGAACAAAACGACTCATTCTCCAGAGCAAGTCAGCAGACATAGGAAGCTAAAATGTATAATGCAATACATACACGCAAATATCACAAACCCCCTACGCTGCAGAAAATGCAATTTGAGGGAGAAAATTGCTTTGCATCAGTGAGCGACTTCACATCAGTGCCAAAACAAAGATCTTCCCACCCTTCGCCGCGTTCGCCAGCCCCGACCTCACCACATCTCCTCTCAGACCAGGGTTTATTTTATTTTTCATTAGCCGCTTCCATCGGCAGTACGCAGAGTGAATAATAAGACACGCAAACACGGCTGTGCGATGTGATGAAGCTTGAATGAGGACACGGCGGGGAATGGACCGAGATGCGACGGCGACTAGATCAGAGGCAATCAGGCATCAGGCAGCACCTGCGAGCTCAGTGGAACCGTGCCGCCCTCCACGGGCCACCGTCGTCACGCTTTATGAAATATTCACAGATTATTGGAGAGAAATGCAGCCTGTCGCAGAGAAAAGATTGAATGAGAGCAAACATGAGTGAAGCCACACATGGAGAACGAGGGAAAGAGAGGCATCGGCTGTTTTCGTGCTGACATTGATTAATTGAAGATGTGAGACCTGCTGTGCACTTTCCCGCTCTCGCTGGCACCTTTTTATGGCCGGTTTCTGGAGATCTGAGGGCCTGCTGAGACAGGGGTGTCAGTCGGCGGGTGGGTGGCTCACAGTCACTCACACAGGAGACCTCTGTAAATTATTTCTTTTATTAGAAATGATTGAAAAATGAATGGACACCGCCATGTGCAAAAGCTAGAACAGCCATTTGACGAACCAAATGGCATTTGACGTCACAACTTTGTGAAAAGAGTTTTGAGGGATCAAGTTTGAATGTTCACTTCTGGTCTGCTTCTCGCACAAAGCTACTGTATGACTTCAGAATTAGTCATTTGAACTACTTTTGTGTGACTTTTAAAGGCATAGTTCATCCGAAATGCAAATTAATAAATGAAAATAGCCTATTACTTCTGAATTATGATGTTTGTTTGTTTTTTTATGTGAAGTATGCATCAGAGAATCAGCAGGTGGTCTGTCGGAGGCTGATACTAAACCTGTGACAGTGAGAGTCTGCAATCACGTCTGCCAAAGTCTGAATGAATGACAGATCTAAACGGGAAAGTCATTTACTAACAGCTGTGCATGACAAACAGTAGTCAAGCTCGCTCCCCTTTGATTTAATCCACAGAACAACACGTGTGCACAAACTTGACTCTAAACACACAAACTTGACTCGGTCTGAGTGCGTGAAGCGCCTCTTAATAAGACACAGCGGCCCGTCTCGCCAGTGCTGGCATAAACAGACTAAGGCTTGTTTATTGTGATGGAGACAGTGAGGGGTGCTGGTGCTAATGGCCAGGATACAGAATGTGCCAGAGAGCGCCGTGAGGACAGTGCAGTAATGATGTCCCAGGGCCGGGGACCACAGCAGCCGGCATAATTATGTCCCCATGAGCCACGCTGGACGAGAGACGAAGCTTCACAGCACATTAACATCAGAGACACACCAGTCCATGCGATGGAAAGAGACGTGACTCAACAATGGATCTCATGTAATAAATGTGTACGTAAGCGCTTGTGTCAGCATGTAGAAATTACACTAACATTCGTATTAACAGTTACGTTTATATATTTGCTGTCACAAGCGCTCGACTGGGGCGTTAAACTGTCGGGCTTTATGTCTAATGGCTAATAACTCAAGCCTAATTCATCGTCGTAACCCCAGACGGCTCTACATTGAATACATTGAGCTGCTCCAGCAAATTGCTATGCAAAATGGACATGAATAACAATTCACAGCAGTTAGTTTAACCACAGACATTAAGTCCATCAGTATCAACCGAGTGAATCTAGTTTAATCTATAATAGAATCAAAAGCAGGGGGTACAGTCATATGAATGGATTTGAATTGAAAAAAATAAATAAAACAGTATTCATGCTAGGTTCAGCTCAAAAACTCTAATATATATATATATTATAGTGTATAATAATAGTATATATGTAATAGTGTGTAATAGTATATAAATGCTGCAGTTTCCACCGCTAAATTTCCAGTTGAACCTGACTGTGAGTTACCAGTCAAACTAAATGTGATAAAATGGCAAGAAAACACATATTTTTACTGAATTGTTCTAGTGTGCTGCACGCAATAACATACAGCATGACCAGTGCACTCTAATTCACGAGCAAATGACTCTTATGAGCTGGTTCTTGTAATGAATCGATTAAAAAGACCGGTTTGAATCAGTCTGAAGATTCATTCACTTAATGAACTCACTGAATCAGTCAGATACATTACTGAATCAGCATCTCACTCATTGAAGTTATTGTTACTTTCAGTGGTGTCTATCATTAAATGAAGTTTTGTGTACTTAAAATTGTCAAATGAAATATATTGTAATAGTTTTGCACACACATTAATAAAGATATCTCAACGTCAAAGACTTGTTTTTATTTCAGGTTAGTGATATTTCCAATGTCCTAACCTGACCATTACCTCTAAAGCGAACCCTCACTGAAAACTGTGCACATTATTACCATTATGGTCAACATCACAGTTTGAAACAGACTTCCCCAACCTTATCCACAGTGAGAAACAACCAAAAAGTTTTAAGTGATTTGTCAAGCAGGGCATGCTCCTGGAACAGCATCCTTCGTTGGTCTTGGATCAAGATTTCTTTCAAACAGACGCAGCCATAATGCTAAAATCTCAAGCAATGAACAGCTAATCGTAGCACTAGGGAGGGTTCCTCAAGGTTATTGATTAAGCAACATGTCCAACTCAATTACATCACGTTAACAAATAACATGTCCGAGACCAGTCCTTTGGAAGATCAAAGAAATTGATTATTGATCAAAAAGCTCCATTGGGGAACCAACACCTCAATGTCTCAGAGCTATAACAACTTCTTTTTTTTTTTTAAGAATAAATGTATTATACTTTCAGCATATTTGCAATTGTCATTTCATTATCATGTTAGCATTTCCTAATGAAGACCTAATGATTTTCAGCAGTTTTAGGAATTTAACTAGCCTCTGCTCAAAGTCCTTTGACAGCAACTGATTCCCAGGTCACAGATTCAGTTTGATTAACGAAACAAAACGAGTGATTGAAACCCAGACCTTAGTTAAATTATCTGCACTCAACCTTCCTGCTTCTCAGCAAGCAAGACAATCTCTCTCCTCAATAAGCCAATAATTGTATTAGGACTCTGGTAAACACGGTATTGATGAGTCCCTGGGAAGAGTTGATTACAGAGGCTGAAGTGGACTGCTAATGACTATTAGCTCAGAGCTAATCCTCTCCAAAACGCCGCCAGACCTCTCTGAACACGCTTCCCGCGTTTGGTGCGGCGACTAAGCAGAATTAAATGTAATTACATTATTTTAATAGGTATCATTTCAAACGGTTTTGAAAAATGTTAGCCCAACTCCAAGAAAGCTTTTGATTTAATGACTCTTAAAATGTCATGTGCTATAACTATCAAGAGAAAGTTAATCATTTATATATTTGTCTTACAAATATCTTGAATTATTAATTGCCTTTGCCTTGTTATAAAAAGCTCAAATTAACTGATATTTAACTTACTGACCTTGCCAAATAGACATGATGATCTGTATCTGTTTTTTTGTGTTGTGTTGTGGTGTGGTTTGGTTAGGTTAGATGTCATCCAATTAATCGGGCCGATTTTTGGCATTTTTTAATTAATCGGCATCGGCCGATTGTGCTGCAAATTAGGCCAATTTATAGGCAGGTGCCGATTTATAGTGCATCAGGGCAAGGCAAGGCAAGTTTATTTATATAGCACATTTCGTACACAATGGTAATTCAAAGTGCTTTACATAAAATAAAGTAAAATAATCATAAAAAAAATAAATAATAATCACAAAAATAAAACATGGAATTTAAAAGCTTTGAAGATGATTTAAAAAATGATTTAAAATGAATTTAAGACAGTTAAAAATAGAAAATGATTATACATACATAAAATACAGTGCAATCAGTTCGGACGTAGCACAGTGCTCATTCAATAAATGCACAGCTAAACAGATGAGTTTTGAGTCTGCATTTAAATGTGACTAATGTTTTAGCACATCTGAATCTGATCTCTTCTGGAAGCTGATTCCAGCTGCGGGCGGCATAATAACTAAAAGCAGATTTCCCTTGTTTTGTGTGAGCCCTTGGTATTTCTAACTGACTCGATCCTAATGATCTGAGTGGTCTGTTAGGTTTATATTCAGTGAGCATATCTGCAATGTATTTAGGTCCTAGGCCATTGAGTGATTTATAAACGAGTAAAAGTACTTTAAAATCAATCCTAAATGTAACTGGAAGCCAGTGTAAAGACCTGCAACACTGGCATCAGTGCCAGTGTTGCCAACTGCTTTCAATTGAAAGTAGCTAAAACTGGTAGCTAAATGTCACTAGATGACATCATAATGGCAAATTCACTGATCTATATAAAGATTAATATAGATCAGTGGGCAAGATGAGAACTTAGATAAGGTTTGTCCAAGAAGTTGCTATATTTGTCCCTAAACTTTTGAAAAAAGTCTCAAAAGGGGTGGGGAAGTTGCTAAATCTAGCTACAAAATTGCTAAATTGGCAACACTGATCAGTGCACTCTTAAGCAGTTATTTGCTCGCATTGAATTTTAATTAAGAAATGATCTCAAATCATTGTATATATGAATAGCACTTTTTATGCATTTTTAAATGAATTGATAAGACAAAAAATGAGTGTCAAGTTATCAACTCTTATATCAACACATTAGCACATGGTTAAAACTGTTAGTATGTAAATTAGACTTAAGCTTTTCACCGAAACACTGTGGCACAACTGCTTTCTGATTTTGAGTGCAACTAAACTATATGACCTAACTGGCACAAAGCTGCATTGCAATCTTCTCTGAGGCCAGCCTTACAGCATAAACTCAGGCCATATCCATCACTCCAGCCGGGCAAATCAGCAGCAGCCAAGCATAGGGTACAAGATATCCCAACAGGCCCACTGCTGAATCCCTTAAGACATGCCTCAAACATGAGCAAACAGCAACTCATTAGAAAGGGATTATGGGTAAAAGGAAGAGAAGGTCAGAGAGAAAGGGATTTTCAGGATATGCAAGTGCTTTGGAGTTTCATCTAAAGATGCAACAGACTTGAAAAACAATTAAGTTCTTCTTAGCTTCTCCATCTGCTCGATCCTGATGTCAATTTCAAAAAGAGAAGAGATCGACAGATTTTAAACCCGTCTCGCAGACGCGCCTCATCGCTGCAGTTTGCAACATTCAGCGTCTGCAGCTGACAGCCATGCGCTTCTGACTCAGCACAAAGCTTTGTTTCTCCCTGATGTCGCTGTGCTATTCATCAGCGCATCTGATGTTCTGCAGCGCTGCACATTCTCCTGTCAGAACTGAAGGAGAAGGAGCGCGCGTGTGGATAAGAGAAAGACTCAGATGTGAATATTTGTTCAGTGTGTCGCGGCTGTCAGGGCTGCTGGATTCGGGATCAGAAAGCCTGACAGAACACGGCTGAAGTCTCCAGAGCCGTGTGGCGCTGTGCCCTTCACAACGGCCTTCCCTGACTGACAGAACAGAAAGAGAGAGACGGACTGGACTGAGACTCGGCCGTCTGGCCTCTGGTGCTGGAGCAACAGACATGCTGCTCACGTATGCACACAGGGCTGTGGGGTACTCTATCAATAATCAGACTGACTCCTGAACACACATGCTTGACTCACTCACACAACTCACTCAGACATTAATTCAGTAGAGCTTGTGGAATTGGGAAGGAAATGCAGAAGGAAAACACACATGCACAGGGGAACTGGGATGTGGTCAGAGGAAAAGAGAAAGTGTGTGTATCAGTTCCTTACAAGTGCTGTAGCAAAATAACAATATCAGAAGGTAAAAGCATGATACAGCATGATTACTACTTTTTGTAGCATTAAAATCAATAATTTTATTAACATAATGTAATATTAATATAATATAAGGCTTGCATTTTTTGTAATGCTGTAATGATGGTTTTGTTTGCTTGAGTAGTGTGTAAAACTTTTTTTTTTTGGAGTTCATATTGGATTTTTATCTGATGCACTTACAAATGATGTGAAAAGTTGTGAAAGGAACAATATTTTCTATTTAAAAATATAATATCCAAATAAGAATGGCATGTACTTTTGTGAAACCCAATAACAAATAAAACTCACAAATACATTAAATTTACATTTACATTTAGACATTTAGCAGACGCTTTTATCCAAAGTGACTTACAAATGAGGACAATGGA
>NW_015552576.1:384732-385962 GCF_001515605.1 Sinocyclocheilus anshuiensis
GAAAGTCAGAATTATAATTGTATAATAAATAAAAAGAAAACAAATATAATACAAAAAGATTAGAGAAGCAAATGTCAGTTTTTTTTTTTAAGAAAACAAGCAGTTAGTAAATAAAGAGAGTGCAAGTCTAAAAGGGGCAAGTTTTTTTTGTTTTGTTTTTTTATAAAGAATAGAATAAGAATAGAGTGTGCTAGAGTTAGAGGGTCCAATAAAGACAGAAAAGATGTGTTTTTAGCCGATTCTTGAAGATGGCTAAGGACTCCACTGCTCGGACTGAGTTGGGCAGGGAAATGGCTCTGTAGTTCTCTAAAATAGATGGGTTAAAGGGTGGGTTTCTTAAGTAGTGGGGTTATACGAGCCTGTCTAAATGCTGAGGAAAAAACACCAGTGTGAAGGGATGTGTTAACGATGTGAGTGAGTACAGGTACAACTGCAGGAGAAATGGCTTGAAGGAGATGAGATGGAATAGGATCAAGCGGACAAGTAGTAGGATGATTTTTTAGCAATGGAGACATTAGCGGAGAAGGAAGAGAGGAGTGACTGATACACATTAAGGTCAGTAGTATTTTTTGATTTGCGCCACACCCTTTCATCAGCCCTGAGCTTAGAACGATGCTCGCAGAAAACATCAGACAGCCAAGGGGCAGAAGGGGTGTCTAAACAAGATGTGAGAGTGGAGCAGAACGGTATAATCAGTAGAATCAGTAGCACTGTTAGCATCAAGAGATGCTAACTGTTCAGGGGGAGGAAGTGAAGATGAAACCATAGCAGATAGCTGGGAGGGTGAGAGTGAGCGTAGATTACGTCGAAAGATGACATGTGGAGGGGTATGTGTTGTGTCAGGAACCATGTTGAGTTTAAGAGTGAGAAGGAAGTGATCCGAGGTGTGCAGTGGAGTAACCAGTACATGATCAGTGGAGTAGTGTTATGTGTAATTAAGGTCCAGTTGGCTGCCTGATTTGTGAGCAGCCGTAGTTAACACTCTATTGAGATCAAAAGAGGCAAGCAGAGTGTGGAAGTCTGCAGCCTGAGGTTTATCTAGGTGGATGTTAAAGTCTCCAAGCATAACTAGGGGAGTACCATCCTCGGGAAAGGTTGAGAGTAGCACATCTAATTCCTCCAAGAAGTTACCTTGTGGTTCTGGGGGTCGATAAACAACTACAAAATGGATTTTAAAAGGGTGGGTAATAGTGACTGAATGTGATTCAAAGGAGCTGTTGATACTCAGAG
>NW_015552576.1:389473-395766 GCF_001515605.1 Sinocyclocheilus anshuiensis
CGTGTGTAAATAAGGTCCAGTTGGTTGCCTGATTTGTGAGTAGCCGTAGTTAACACTCGCTTGAGATCAAAAGAGGCAAGCAGAGTGTGGAAGTCTGCAGCCTGAGGTTTATCTAGGTGGATGTTAAAGTCTCCAAGCATAACTAGGGGAGTACCATCCTCGGGAAAGGTTGAGAGTAGCACATCTAATTCCTCCAAGAAGTTACCTTGTGGTTCTGGGGGTCGATAAACAACTACAAAATGGATTTTAAAAGGGTGGGTAATGGTGACTGAATGTGATTCAAAGGAGCTGCTAATACCCAGAGAAGGTAAAGGAATACATTTCCGATCATTAGAGATAAGCAGACCAGTGTGGGAAAATGAGAAATTATTAGAGAGTGCTGCAGGAGTAAGTAGCATTGTCCTCTGGTTTGATCCACGTCTCTGTCAGGGCCATCCACATAGTAATAATTAGTCATAAAAACTGAAACAGAAGTGAAGAAAGGTGTAAAAAAAGAGGTTGAGTCAAAAGCGATACTTATGTCCCTTGTCTGTGTCCCTGCACGGTGGACTCGCACGGTAGAGTCGATGGTCTTTACACTCTTCGGTCTTCACAGGAGGAGGGTTCCACACGAGGGCTGCTGCGACCGCTGCCATGGTGTACTATAATTTTTATACCCGTTTGACAAAACGAAAATTGAATTCAGCTGAACACACTTTACTGTTTATCACAACAAAGGGCTAAGCAAGCGCACGACACTGACAAGGTATGCGATACAGTACGAGACCAAAGCACGTCTCATTATATCGTCTCATCATATTAAACGTCAGTTTAATATCTCAAGTTTCTCCAAGACAGGAATGCAGTTAAATAGAGACCAAATGCAAATGTCTGGCTTCTCAGATTTATCTCCTGACAAAAAGAACACAGTAATGTCACAACTGTCTCAGAAAAGATCTCAACAACGTCTCAAAAATGTATCATCAAATTCTCCAAAGACCAAATGATCTGAACTGTACTATCAGCATTCACATAGTTCTAAACCCTTACTGCATGTCATTTATTGACATATGTGTCTATTTTCACTGCTTCTATTGAATTTTACCAAAAATATGAGACTGAATGAGAGACAGAAATGTGAGAAAATATTATACTTAAAGGTTAGTTCACCTAAAATTAGTTGCATTACTTAATCTCCCTCCTTTATTAGTATTTAGCTCATCTTTTGAATGTCAAGAATGCACATTTGAACTTTATTTGTTCACTGATCAATGTTTATATGTGAATAAAAGCCTATTAAATCTGTTCATCATATAAACTTACCATGTCTCTTCAGAAGACTTTAGATTAAACTGCTTGATATTGATTACTTGCCTTTATGAACTTTGTGAAGCCTGAAATGTTCCGTTGGGGTGGGATTCCAATGGATGAACAAAATAAACACAGAATATTAAAACATCTTCCTTTGTTATCCCAAGAAGAATGGAAGTCATATGGGTTTGGAACAACATGAGTAAATGGTTACGGAATTTAAATGTTTTAGTAAAACTATAATTTTTTTTATGTCTTCTGAGGTATGAAAGAGATCAAAATTAACGTCTAGGAAGACTGACTTTGTGTACACTGCCTTAAAAGAGGTCATAACTGACACATGCACAATTATATTAGAATTTATTTTCAGAAGTAGTAAAGTGAAAGGTGGCAGAATTGAAAGATTTTTCCAGCCGTCCTAAGAGGAATGTGAAAAATGTCCGACTGTGTGGAATTTCCAGCTTTGAAATCAGTTTAACACCATGAAATCATGTCGCTCATCTTCGCTGTGGGAATCCCCTCCCTGAAGGTGTGAATTTGAATGAAACTATGAGAGGAAAATGTTATAGTGGTGTTGTACAGAGTCAACAAACAGTATTACAGAGAACCGGAGCCAAAGCAGGGCACACTGTCAGGAATAATCACAGATCTGATGTTTCAGAGTGTGCAGCTGCTGATTTCTATACAGCAAGGGTTGACACTGACCACGAGCTGACAAAAAAACAAACTGTAGAGCAAAAACACAGTCAGTGTCGCTTTCGTTTAGAATTACAACTTCAATTTCTACTCCAAAGCAGCTCCGCAGTGCATTCATGTTGTTACCCGCGTCTGACCCTGAGAGACTGAACAGAAGAAATAAACCGGAGAAGATTTTCATGTCAACGTCTTTCATGGACCATTGGTAGTTCAAAGATGTTTACCAGCCTGAGCAAACTCTTCCAGAAAGGCCGCTTTGGCAAACTCCTGAAATAAACGAACTCCCTCCAAACAAACTTCGTTTTGGCCTGATTTTGTTTTAAATGACATCACACCAGTTCATTTTTCACTTGAAGTATATCTAGGCTTTGGTAGTAGATGTGTGTGTGGAGAGATCTCATCACCCACACAATATCTGCCTTCTCAATTTCAAGCAAACCTCACTTCACTCACACAGATATGGTGTTTTATCTTGTCGAACCCTCTTTAGAATTCACTCAGGTCTGTTGTTTTCATGAGGTTGTGAGTTTGTTCATAATTCTCTGTATGCTCTGCTATATTTCCCTTGAGCCGTCTGTGGAGAGTCTTGTCAAGTTTCTTTCTCCTTATCTCTCTTTGACTCCTTATTACACCTTTTGACTTTGTATTTGGCTTTTTGTACCATTTTCTGTCATCTGTGGTGAAAGCACCTATTTGGCTTTCAGTTTTCCTCTGATGTTTCATGAAATTATGCTTTGTCACTGCATATGTGGTCACTGTTTTGTTGGGAATGCAAATGTAATTGAAATAATGAGTGATCTAACAGTAACCGCTAGTTACAGAGTCTGAATGGTTACCGCATCTAAAGGCACAAAGCACCATACTGGCGTTTGCCCTTTATTTGGCTTTCTTCTACTTCTTTTTTTTTTTCGTTGATGATTAAAGTATGGAACATTAGGGCCCCAATAAAAAAAATGAATGAATGAATGAAAGAATAAATAAACCTAACATTCTCACATAAATACGTGATAATAATCTCACGTTTCCTCTGTAGATTCAGAAAAGATCACATCTCAAACTGTGCTCATATTTCCTAGAAGCAAAATCTGCAATCCAAAGCAAATATGAACTCAAACATTTCTTATCAAATCTTTCCAAATGAGAAATGCTCTCAGATATGCTATGCATATTAATTTTATGCAGAGTTCCATCCAATATCATGCAACATTGTCTTTTGATTTACAATGTCTTGCTCAGCCAGCACATCCATTTATTAAAGGGTTAGTTCACCCAAAAATGAAAATTCTGTCATTAATTACTCACCCTCATGTCATTCCAAACCTGTAATACCTTCATTCATCTTCGGAACACAATATTGAAAAAAAAATCTACAATATATATCTATATTTTTACTGTGCTTTATGTCAACAATTGTCTAGTTTGTGTCTAATTTTCATTCTTCTAAGACACGTAGAGACATTGACTCTGTTAAGTCTTCTATAAAAGTGTAGTCTTAATATAACATGAGCATAAGCTGCAGTGAACCTTGCAGCCATTCTGTGAAACCAGATTTTCATAATGCTTGCTTGCTCAGGAATAAAAATGGTAAAGTGTGCAGCTTTCCAGTAAATAAAGATTGCCAGTCAGTATCCTACAGAACATGAAGTGAAAATCACAGTCCATCACTGCTATACTACAATCAAGCAGACATATCATTTCTGTGTCACCCACAATAAAATGTTCATGTCTCAGAAGTTGCGCTTTCATGTAGTATAGCGGGAGAATTAATGGAGTTCTCAGTTATGTGCCAATTTCAGATGTTTCTCTTCTTCTAAGTTCCTTAGAAGAAAAATGATTCAGTTGTTCACATACAGTAGCTCAATTCCAAACCTGTAAGACCTTCGTTCATCTTCGGAACACAATATTGAAAAAAAAAATCTACAATATATATCTATATTTTTACTGTGCTTTATGTCAACAATTGTCTAGTTTGTGTCTAATTTTCATTCTTCTAAGACACGTAGAGACATTGACTCTGTTAAGTCTTCTATAAAAGTGTAGTCTTAATATAACATGAGCATAAGCTGCAGTGAACCTTGCAGCCATTCTGTGAAACCAGATTTTCATAATGCTTGCTTGCTCAGGAATAAAAATGGTAAAGTGTGCAGCTTTCCAGTAAATAAAGATTGCCAGTCAGTATCCTACAGAACATGAAGTGAAAATCACAGTCCATCACTGCTATACTACAATCAAGCAGACATATCATTTCTGTGTCACCCACAATAAAATGTTCATGTCTCAGAAGTTGCGCTTTCATGTAGTATAGCGGGAGAATTAATGGAGTTCTCAGTTATGTGCCAATTTCAGATGTTTCTCTTCTTCTAAGTTCCTTAGAAGAAAAATGATTCAGTTGTTCACATACAGTAGCTCAGATCATTTGGTCTCTAGAGAGTTTGATGAGAGCTTTTTAAGATCTGTTTTTTTTTTTTTTGCAGACTTTGAAATCTGAGGAACTGTGGAGATCTCTAAAACTCAGCACTACACTGTACTGGAAAAGAGCAGAGCACACATTCTGCTAAAGTTATCCTTTTTTAGTTCGACAAAGGAAAGAAGTCAATATGGTTTGGAACGACATAAGGGTTAGTAAGTGTTGACAGAATTTCAATTTGGTGTGAACTTTTGCTTTAAAAGCTTTCTAATAGCTTTGTGCTTCTGATGTGACAGATGTTGAGTCGTTGAGCATCTGTCTGTTCTCATTTCCCCCATCTTATCCTCTTTCCTCCGTTTTCCTCATCTTCACACCTCCCTTCCCCTTCTCAGAGTGAAAAAATATCAATCTGACAGAAAAAAATCTTCCAGTCTTCTCATTTATCTCTGTGACACTGACCCAGAATGCTCCGCGAGAGGTCACCAGCGTCAGGATAATGCATAAAACCCGTCTTCTGTCGGCTTAGAGGAGATGGCCCTCATTTTATCACTTTTTTCTTACTTTCTACTGTTAGATGTCCCAGAAACTGCTGGAGCTGGTGTAAGGAGAGACAAACCCAGTGGGGATCCTGATACATGTGTGTTAAGACTCACTGAAGGTCAGAGCTCTGTGAATAAAGTGGTCAATGTTACACACACACCAACTATTTAAAAACTTTTGAGAAACTTTCTAGAAATATACCAAGTTCAGTACAAGAGAAGCTCTAGCAATTCTTTCAATTAGCTCTTTCAATTAAGAGTGTTTGGAAAACCTATTTGAAAACAATCACTATTTTGATGCTTACATCAGCTTTAAATGTTTGTTTTTTTTTTGTTTTTTTTTACTTATGACCGATATGCCGGTAGTCTTCAACTTATACTGACACCTAGAGGTGTGGAGGTACAACAAGCACAAGCAATACTGAATTTTCAGCAGCCATTACTTCAGTATTAAAGGAACACTCCCCTAGAGTTAAACAGTTGAGTTTTGCCGTTTTCGAATCCATTCAGCCGATCTCCGGGTCTGGCGGTAGCACTTTTAGCTGTAGCTTAGTATAGATCATTGAATCTGATTAGACCGTTAGCATCTCGCTCAAAAAATGACCAAAGAGTTTCTATATTTTTTGCTATTTAAAACTTGACTCTTCTGTAGTTACATCGTGTACTAAGACCGACGGAAAATGAAAAGTTGTGATTTTCTAGGCCGATATGGCTAGGAACTATGCTCTCATTCCGGCGTAATAATCAAGGAACTTTGCTGCCGTACCATGGGTGCAGCAGGCGCAATGATATTACGCAGCACCTGAAAATAGTCCCCAGCACACTCTCTGTGCAAGCAGGTGGTCACGTTGGTTATGTTAGTCTATTTTCAGGCGCTGCGTAATATCATTGCAGCAAAGTTCCTTGATTATTACGCCAGAATGAGAGCATAGTTCCTTGCCATATCGGCCTAGAAAATAGCAACTTTTCATTTTCCGTCGGTCTTGTCTCATGATCCTTCAGAAAACATTCTAATATGCTGATTTACTGCTCAAGAATCATATCTTATTATCAATATGTGAGGGACAAAAAAGATTTTAAAAGAAATTGAAAATAAAATAAATTAATATGTATATTCAGCAAGGACACAAACTGATCAAAAGTGACAGTAACAACATTCATAATGTTACAAAATAAATTCAGTTCTTCTGGACTTTCTATTCATCAAAGAATCCTGAAATAATTTATTACAGTGTCCATAAAAACATTAAGCAGCACAAATGTTTTCAACATTGATAATAAGAAATTTTTTCTTGAGAAGCAAATCGGCATATTAGAATGATTTCTGAGGGATCATGTGACACTGAAGACTGGAGTAAAGA